>NW_026138258.1:0-185517 GCF_025592945.1 Manacus candei
GGGCACGGACACCCCCGAGGATGGGGGAACCCCAGACCCCCAATTTGGGGGCTCTAGGGGGGGACCAGAATAGCCTTGACTCTGCCCTGGAGCTCTGAGTGTCCCCACGTGGGGACCAGTAGCCACAGGGCCACCCCCTCCACATGAGTCCCTCTGGCCATGCTCATGCCCCCCCCCCCCAAAACCTCTCCGAAGCCCCCCAGCCCAGCACAGCAGCCACTGAGGGGGAGAACATCCCCGAGGAGCCCCTCAGCTCAGCCCTGCAGCCATTTGGGGGGACACACCCCCAAAGCCCCCCCAGCTCAGCCCTGCAGCCATTTGGGGGGGGGACACACCCCCAAAGCCCCCCAGCTCAGCTCTGCAGCCATTTGGGGGGGGAACACACCCCCAAAGCCCCCCAGCTCAGCCCTGCAGCCATTTTGGGGGGGAGGAACACCCCCCAAGACCCCCCAAAGCCCCCCAGCTCAGCATTGAAGCCATTTGGGGGGGGACACCCCCCTAAAGCCCCCCCAGCTCAGCCCTGCAGCCATTTGGGGGGGGAACACCCCCCAAGGCCCCCCAAAGCCCCCCAGCTCAGCCCTGCAGCCATTTGGGGGGGGGACACACCCCCCAAGGCCCCCCAAAGCCCCCCCAGCTCAGCTCTGCAGCCATTTGGGGGGGGACACACAGGACACCCCCAGGTGCCCCCACTGTCCCCTCAGGTATCCCTGCCCCCCCCAGCCCATTAGAGCTGGGGGAGGGGGGGTCCTGGGGGGGCACGGGGGGGGGGTTCCCCTCACCTGGGGGTCGGCGGGCAGGCGGGGCATGGAGGCGGCGCGGCCGTGCCCCTCCATGGGTGGGTGGTCGCTGTCCGAGGGGCCGTCCTTGGGCATCTCCCGCATCTCCACCAGCTGCGGGGGAGGGGACACTGAAGGACCGCCCCCCACCCCCCCGGGACCGCCGGGGGGGGGCACCGGCACCAGGGACCCCCGGGATGGCATCGGGATGGCACCGGGGGGGCATCGGCACCAGGGACCCCCGGGATGGCACCAGGGGGGCACCGGGGAGGGGACACTGGCACCAGGGACCCCGGGGGGGGCACCAGTGGGGGGGGCATCGGCACCAGGGACCCCCGGGATGGCACCAGGGGGGCACCAGGGAGGGGACACCGGCACCAGGGACCCCCGGGATGGCACCGGAGGGGGGGCACCGGCAGCAGGGAGGGCACCGGGGAGGGGACACTGGCACCAGGGACACCGGGAGGGCACCGGGGGGGCACCGGGGGGGGGCACCGGCACCAGGGACAGACCCACGGGGGCAGCTGGACCAGGGACAGCGGGACAGGGACCCCCGGGCATGGCAGGGGGGGAGGTGGGGAGAGGGCAGGGGAGGAATTTGGGGTCGCCTGGAGATATGGGGGGGGGAGGGGATGGGGTTCAGGGGACCCCCCAGGACGTGGGGATGGGGGACACGGCACTCAAGGATCCCCCTGGGGACATGGGAGGTGGGGGAGATGGGGCTCGGGGGACCCCCGGGGACACAGGGAGAGGGCAGGGAGGGAATTTGGGGTCGCTTGAGGATTTGGGGTTCAGGGGACCTCCCAGGACGTGGGGATGGGGGACACGGGATTCAAGGGACCCTTGGGGACATGGGAGGTGGGGGGAGATGGGGCTCAGGGGACCCCTGGGGACACAGGGAGTGGAACCCCCAGTAGCCAGTGTGGCCCCCGTGGTAGCCCAGCCCCTCCTCACCTGGGGATATGGGGGGGAGGGGATGGGGTTCAGGGGACCCCCCCAGGACGTGGGGATGGGGGACACGGCACTCAAGGATCCCCCTGGGGACATGGGAGGTGGGGAGATGGGGCTCAGGGGACCCCAATAGCCAGCGTGCCCCCCCCGTGGTGGCCCAGCCCCCCCCTCACCTGGGAGTTGGGGCGGCTGTTGGGGACGTCGTCGGGGTGGCCCCGCTCGGGGCTCCAGGTGCCCGTCCTCTGGAACATCTCCTGGGCGCGCTGGGTCACCCACGACTGGCTCTCCTTCATGTCCCGCGGAGCCCTGGGGGGGGACACGGGCGCTGGGACCCCCCCCATGGGACACAGAGGGGTGGGGGCGATGGGGGGGGACACGGTGGCACTTATGGCTCCACTGAGGGCACCCCTGGAACCCCCCCGTGGGGCACAGGGAGGGGGATAAGGGGGGGAACACGGTGGCACTTATGGCTCCACTGAGGGCACCCCTGGGACCCCCCCCGTGGGGCACAGAGGAGTTGGGGGGGATAAGGGGGGGATGTGGTGGCACTTATGGCTCCACTGAGGGCACCCCTGGGACCCCCCCGTGGGGCACAGGGAGGGGGATAAGGGGGGGAACACGGTGGCACTTACGGCTCCGCCGAGGGCACCCCTGGGACCCCCCCGTGGGGCACAGAGGAGTTGGGGGGGACAAGGGGGGGATGTGGTGGCACTTATGGCTCCACTGAGGGCACCCCTGGGACCCCCCCGTGGGGCACAGAGGGGTGGGGGGGATAGGGGGGGATAAGGGGGGGACACGGTGGCACTTACGGCTCCGCCGAGGGCACCGAGTCCGGCCCCGGGGGTCCCTCCTGGGAGGGGGGAGGGCGGCTCCATCCGCTGGAACATCAGCGGGGTCCGGTTCTGGGGGGACACCGAGAGTGGGACACGGGGACACGGGGAGGGAGGATGGACAGGGCTTGGATGGGGACAGGGGGACACGGGGACAGGGGATGGACAGGGCTGGGATAGGGACACTGGGACAGGGGGACACGGGGAGGGGCCAGGGCTGGGATGGACAGGGCTGAGATGGGGACAGAGGGACACAAGGAGGGGCCAGGGCTGGGATGGACAGGGCTGGGATAGGGACACCGGGACAGGGGGACATGGGGATACAGGGATGGACAGGGCTGGGATGGGGACACCGAGACAAGGGGACACTGGGACACAGGGACACGGGGACATGGGGACATAGGGGACATGGGGACATGGGGACATGGGGAGGGGCCAGAGCTGGGATGGGGACACCGGGACAGGGGGACACAGGGATGGACAGGGCTGGGATGGAGGGGACAGAGGAGGGGACAGAGCTGGAACAGGGACTTAGGGAAGGGATGGGGGACACTGCAGGGAGACAGAGAGGGGACACCAGGGGACATCAAGGCCCCACGTGCTCCTCTGGTTCTGTGGGGACACGGAGAGTGGGATGGGGACAGGGGGACGTGGGGAGGGGGACAGGGCTGGGATGGGGACACTGGAGGTGACAGAGCTGGAACAGGGACATAGGGAAGGGATGGGGGACACTGCAGGGAGACAGAGAGGGGGACACTGCAGGGAGACAGAGAGGGGACACTGAAGGGTGACGAGGAGGGGGGACCCTGCAGGGTGACAGGGGTGGGAGGACAATGCAGGGGGACAGGGAGGGGACACTGCAGGGTGACAGGGGTGGGGGGACACTGCAGGGGGACAGGGAGGGGACACCAGGGGCCATCCCCACCTGCTCCTCACGCATGGCCTGCAGCTTCTTGGCCTTGCTCTGCCGGTAGTACTCCATGATCATCATGGCCGCGTAGATCTTCCCCACCGTCAGGTCGGTGGCTGCGGGGACACGGGGAGGGGTCAGGGGGGACACGGGGACACCGTGGGGACGGGGACGAGGGCAGGGTGGCCCCTTACACTTGTGGGGGGGTGACGAGCAGGTCCAGGTTTTTGGGGGACAGGTTGGGCCAGATGGCGATCATCTCCTTGCGCAGCTCCGCGTCCATCTGCTGCTTGTCGGCCCCGCCTGCGGGGACACGGGTGACCCTGGGGACCCTCGGGGACACCTCGGGGACCCCTCGGGGACCCCTCACCCTCCCCGGCCTCGTGGGGACCCCTCTGGCCCCCGTGGGGACGCTGATGTCCCGTGTTCCCCCCCCCGTTCTCAGGGCTCTCCATCCCTGGGCTCCCCGTTCTCGGTCCCTCCACCCCCAGGGACCTTTGTCACCCAAGGGACCCCTGTCCCCATGTCCCTGGGGTGTGCCCCTCTCCCCCCATGTCCCCCATGTCCCCGTGTCCCCAGGGTGTGCCCCTCTCCCCCCATGTCCCCCCATGTCCCCCCATGTCCCTGTGTCCCCATGTCCCCCCCGTCCCCATGTCCCTCCATATCCCCACCATGTCCCTCCATGTCCCCCATGTCCCCATATCCCCCCGTGTCCCCCATGTCCCTGTGTCCCTCCATGTCCCCCTGTCCCCATGTCCCTCCGTGTCCCCCATGTCCCTGTGTCCCCATGTCCCCCCCATCCCCATGTCCCTCCATGTGTCCCCATGTCCCCTCTGTCCCCCATGTCCCTCCATATCCCCACCGTGTCCCCCATGTCCCTCCATGTCCTCATGTCCCCGTGTCCCTCCGTGTCCCCATATCCCCCCCCAGTGTCCCTGTGTCCCCCCATGTCCCCATGTCCCCGTGTCCCTCCGTGTCCATGTCCCTCCATATCCCCCCGTGTCCCCCATGTCCCTCCATGTCCCCATATCCCTCCATGTCCCCCATGTCCCCATGTCCCTCCATGTCCCTGTGTCCCCATGTCCCCCCCATCCCCATGTCCCTCCATATCCCCCCATGTCCCTGTGTCCCTGTGTCCCCCCCGTCCTCATGTCCCTCCATATCCCCACCATGTCCCCCATGTCCCTCCGTGTCCTCATGTCCCCGTGTCCCTCCGTGTCCCTCCGTGTCCCCATGTCCCCATATCCCCCCATGTCCCCATATCCCCCCATGTCCCTCTGTGTCCCCATGTCCCCCCCGTCCCCATGTCCCCATATCCCCCCATGTCCCCATATCCCCCCATGTCCCTCCGTGTCCCCATGTCCCCCCCCCCCCGTCCCCGTGTCCCCCCCCCCTGCCTTTGGCGATCTTGATGTCCAGGGCTGTCCTGATGAGGGCCATGAGGGTGGAGTTGAAGTGAACCGTGTTGTCGTCGGCCACCGGCAGGTCCATGCGGAGCAGCCGCTGAGGGGGGGGGGGGGCCCAAAATTGGGGGGGGAGGGTCAGCCGGCACCCCCCAACCCCCCAACCCCGGGTGAGGGGGGGGCTGGTGAGAAGGCGGGGGCTGCCCCACGGGGGGAAAATGAGGCACAAACCCCCCCTCAAATCCCCCAACCCCCGGCCCCCCGCCCTCTCCCGCCGCCCCCTCAACGTGCTCATTTTTTGGGGGGGGGGGCACAGCCAAGCGGGACCCCCAAAATGGGGAGGGGGGGGGGGAGCGGCACATGCAGCACATGCAACGGGAAGGGGGGGGCTCATTCCCAGCCCCATTCCGGATTTTGGGGGGTGGGGGCGGGGGGGGGGGGTGCAAACCAGCATCCTGGAGGGGGGGGGGGCGGGGGGACGTGCCGGGGGGGGGGACTCGGGGGGGGGGAGCGATGAGTTTGCCAGGCATCAGCCCCCCCACATCCCCAGCGCCAAGCGGGTGGCAGAAGGTGCCCCCCCCTCCCCAAAAAGAGCGACCCCCCCCATCCCTCATGCAGCCCCCCCGGGGAGGGGGGTTGGGGGTGCAGAGCCGGGGGGGGCGGGGGGGGCAAGCGAGCGATGCTGGGGGGAAACTGAGGCACGGAGACCCCCCCTCCCCCCTCCCCGCCCCCCATGCCCGACCCCCCCTCGATGCGTGTCCCCCCCCTCCACACCCCACGATGCAGCTCCGGAGCCCCCGCGGTTCGGGGGGGGGGGGTCAGGGCCGTGCAGCAGCCGGGGGGGGGCCGGGGGGGTCTCACTGCGGTGGGATGGAGGGGGGGGCTGTAGGAGTGGGGGGGGATGGGGAGAGAGGGGCGAGCCCCCAGGGGGGGGTCCCTAAAAATGGGGGTGATGGGGGAGGGGGCAACCTCGAGCCCCGCAGGGGACCCCCAATATTGGGGGGGGGGGGGGCTGTAGGAGTGGGGAGGACGGGGAGAGAGGGGCGAGCCCCCAGGGGGGTTCCCTAAAAATGGGGTGATGGGGGAGGGGGCAACCTCGAGCCCCGCAGGGGACCCCCCAATATTGGGGGGGGGGGGATGAGCCCTATAGGGTGACCCCAAATAGGGGATCGGGGGGGGGGCTGGTTGGGCCCCGGGGGCGACCCGAAATATGAACTTGGGGGGGCTGTTGAGCCCCAATCGGGGCTCTGGGGGAGAGGGAGCTGAGCCCCCCCGGGGACCTCAATTTTGGGGTTTGGGGGGGGCTGCTCAAGCCCCAAGGGGGGAAACCAATTAGGATTTTGGGGGTCCCAAATAGAGACTCGAGGGGGGGGCTGGTTGAGCCCCAAAGGGGGACCCCAATGGGGATTTTGGGGGGTCCCAAATAGGGGCTCTGAGGGGGCTGATTCAGCCCTGTGGGGGGGACCCCAATTAGGGGCTTTTAGGGGACCCCAATTAGGGGCTCAGGGGACTGGTTGAACCTCATAGGAAAACCCTAAATAGGGGCTTTTAGGGGACCCCAATTAGGGGCTTTTAGGGGAACCCAATTAGAGGCTGGGGGGGGGGGAACCCCATGGAGACCCCAGACAGGAGATTTTCTGGGAGGGGTTGAGTCCCACAGGGACTTTGAGAGACCCCAATAGGGGATCTTTGGGGGGGGGGTCAGTCCAGCTGAGCTCCAGGGGGACCCCAAAACCTCTTTGGGGGACCCCAATTAGGGCCTTTTAGGGGACCCCAATTAGAGGCTGGGGGGGGGGGGGGAGCCTCACAGAGATTTTTTTGGGAGGGGTTGAGTCCCACAGGGACTTCGAGGGACCCCAATAGGGGATCTTTGGGGGGGGGGTCAGTCCAGCTGAGCTCCAGGGGGACCCCAAAACCTCTTTGGGGGACGCCAATTAGAGGCTGGGGGGGGGAGCCTCACAGAGACCCCAAATAGATTTTTTTGGGACCGGTTGAGTCCCTTTGAGGGACCCCAATAGGGGATCTTTGGGGAGGTGTCAGTCCAACTGAGCTCCAGGGGGACCCCAAAACCTCTTTGGGGGACCCCAATTAGAGGCTGGGGGGGGGAGCCTCACAGAGACCCCAAATAGATTTTTTTAGGAGGGGTTGAGTCCCACAGGGACTTTGAGGGACCCCAATAGGGGATCTTTGGGGACAGGGGGGTCCAGTTGAGCCCCCAAAACCTCTTTGGGGTCCCCAATTAGGGCCTTTTAGGGTACCCCAATTAGAGGCTGGGGGGGGGGGGAGCCTCACAGAGACCCCAAATAGGAGATTTTTTTAGGAGGGGTTGAGTCCCACAGGGACTTCGAGGGACCCCAATAGGGGATCTTTGGGGGGGGTCAGTCCAGCTGAGCTCCAGGGGGACCCCAAAACCTCTTTGGGGGACCCCAATTAGAGGCTGGGGGGGGGGAGCCTCACAGAGACCCCAAATAGGAGATTTTTTTAGGAGGGGTTGAGTCCCACAGGGACTTTGAGGGACCCCAATAGGGGATCTTTGGGGACAGGGGGGTCCAGTTGAGCCCCCAAAACCTCTTTGGGGTCCCCAATTAGGGCCTTTTAGGGTACCCCAATTAGAGGCTGGGGGGGGGGGGAGCCTCACAGAGACCCCAAATAGGAGATTTTTTTTGGGAGGGGTTGAGTCCCACAGGGACTTCGAGGGACCCCAATAGGGGATCTTTGGGGGGGGTCAGTCCAGCTGAGCTCCAGGGGGACCCCAAAACCTCTTTGGGGGACCCCAATTAGAGGCTGGGGGGGGGAGCCTCACAGAGACCCCAAATAGGAGATTTTTTTTTGGGAGGGGTTGAGTCCCACAGGGACTTCGAGGGACCCCAATAGGGGATCTTTGGGGGGGGTCAGTCCAGCTGAGCTCCCCAAAACCTCTTTGGGGGACCCCAATTAGAGGCTGGGGGGGGGAGCCTCACAGAGACCCCAAATAGGAGATTTTTTTTGGGAGGGGTTGAGTCCCACAGGGACTTCGAGGGACCCCAATAGGGGATCTTTGGGGGGGGTCAGTCCAGCTGAGCTCCAGGGGGACCCCAAAACCTCTTTGGGGTGGTGGTGGGGGGGTGTCCAGCCCCCCAGGGTGACGCATCTTACCCAGCCCGTCCTGGGGGGGGCTCAGCGGGGGCCGGCGGCCGCAGGAGGAAGAAAAACACGGGGAGGGGGGGGGGGGGGAATAAAAAAAAAACACCAAAAAAAAAAAAAGCGCCCCCAAATCCTCCCCCCCCCGTAAAACCCCCCCAAAAGTGCGGCCTGGGGGGGGCCGGGGCTGGGTGGGGGGCACCCCTGGGGGGGGTTATTCTACCTTATAGGCCACGCGGGGGGGGGCAGCTCGTGCCCAGCCCCAGCGGCGGCGACATTTGTCGCAGCATTTCGTACATGTCGGCGAGGGTCAGGCGGCCCCTGGGGGCGAGAGAGGGGGAGGGGACACACCGGGGGAGGGGGGGTTACACCGGGCGAGAGAGCAGGAAAGGGGGGGGAAAAAAAAAAAAAAAAAGAAAAAAAAAAAAAAGAGGAAGTGGTATGATTAAGGAGAAAAAAAAAAAAAAAAACACGCAAAAAAAAAAAAATTAATAGATAAAAAAATAAAAAACAAAAATAAAACAAAAAATAAAACAAAAAATAAAACATAAAATAAAAGAAAAAATAAAACAAAAAACCAAAACAAAAAATAAAACGAAAAACAAGCCAAACAAAAAATAAAACACAAAACCAAACCAAACCAAACCAAACCCGAAAAACCCCCAAAAAACCCCAAAAACCCCCAAAAACCAAAAAAACAAACAGAAAAAAAAACCAAAACGAAAAAAACCCCAAAACAAAGAAAAAACCCAAAAAAACCCCAAACCCCCCAAAAAACCCAAACAAAAAAACTAAAAAAAAACCCAAAAAAACTAAAAAACAAACAAAAAAAAACCCGCAGGGAAAAAAAAAACACAACGACAAAAACCCTCCCAAGAAAACAAAAAAACAAACCAAAACAAAACCCCCAAAAAGCAACAAAACAAAAAAACAAAAAAAGCCCAAACCCCAAAAAACCAAACAAAAATCTAAAAAAGACCCCAAAAAAACTAAAAAACCAAAAAAAAACCCCTGCAGAAAATAAAAAAAAAACAACAAAAAAGCCCCCCAAATCCCCGAAACAAACCATAAAAATCCCTCCAAAAAACAACAAAAAAACCCCAAAAACCCCAAAAAACCCAAAAAAAACCCAAACCAAACAAAATAAAACAAAACCCCCAAACAAACGAACAAAAAACTCCCCAAACCAAACCAAGAAGCAACAACAACAACAAAAAAAACCAATAGAAAAGAACATAAATGACGTTTAAAGCCAACGATGAATAAATGAGGAATTTCGGAAAGCAACAAGGATTGGAAACGGTGAATGGGAGGGTGATGGAAGTGTTTAAATGGTTGGCGATAATAAAAACAACAAGAAATAAAATTTATTTTAAAAAATAAACAAAAATAAAAACAATAAAAAATAAAAGAATGACAAGAAGAAAGGGAATAAAAAGAACTAAATAATTACACAATAAAAATAAATCATGAAAATAAGTTAATAGGAAAAATAATGTAATAATAAAAATAACTTAATAACAATGAATGAAAAAAATAATGAAATAATAAAAATAGTGAAATAATAAAAATAGTGTAATAATAAAAATAATGATATAATAAAAATAACAAAATAACAAAAATAACACAATAATAAAAATAAAAACAATAAAAAAATAAAAGAATGACAAGAAGAAAGGGAATAAAAAGAACTAAATAATTACACAATAAAAATAAATCATGAAAATAAGTTAATAGTAAAAATAATGTAATAATAAAAATAACTTAATAACAATGAAATGATAAAAATAATGAAATAATAAAAATAGTGAAATAATAAAAATAATGAAATAATGAAAATAATGAAATAATAAAAATAGTGCAATAATAAAAATAATGACATAATAAAAATAATGAAATAATAAAAATAGTGCAATAATAAAAATAATGACATAATAAAAACTAATGAAATAACAAAAATAACACAATAATAAAAATAATGGCATAATAAAAATAACGAAACAACAAAAATAAAATAACGAAACAACAAAAATAACACAATAATAAAAATAAGATAATAATAAAAATAACGCCAGAATTAAAAAAAAAAAATTAAATATTTAATCCCAAAGAAATAAAAAAAAAAACCCAAACCAATTAAAAGAATCGCAAATCCAAAGCAAGAAATCAGAATTTCCCGTCTCAGCCGCGGCCCCCCCGTGGGGCGGGGGTGGGGGGGGGATGATGGGTGGGGGGTGGGGGAGGCGCTGGGTGCCCCATGCCGGGGGGGGGGGGAGGGTGGGCTCCATGCCGGGGGGGCTGGGCCGGCCCGGGGTGGGGGGGCGCAGGGAGGGGGGGTTTATATATAAATATACTGCGATATTTTATATATAGACGGCGCCGGGAAGCACATTCCAGCCCCGAGGGGGGGCGCGGGCGGTGGAGGGGGGGCGCGGGGGGGGGCGCGAACCTTGCAGGCCACCCTATGGGGGCATTTCTTGCCCAGCCCCAGGGGGGGGGAGATCACGCGCAACAAACTGTACATGTCCCGGTAGTGGATGCGCCCGCTGCAAGAGACACACGTTAGTGGGGGCTGCGACCCCCCCCCGGGACCCCCCCGGGGCGGGCCGGGGGCGAGGGGGATCCCCGAGACCCCCCCCCGGCGGGGTGAGTAGGGGCAGCCCCCGTTAGTGGGGGCTGGGACACCCCCCCCGGGTGTCCTGGACACCCCCGGGATGAGGGAGGCAGAGACTCCTGTTAGTGGGGGCTGCGACCCCCCCCTCGGGACCCCCCCGGGGCGGGCCGGGGGCGAGGGGGTTCCCCGGGACCCCCCCCCCCGCGGGGTGAGGGGCTGGGACCCCCGCGGGGTGAGTGGGGGCAGCCCCTGTTAGTGGGGGCTGGGACCCGCCCCCCCGGGACCCTCCCGGGTGTCCTGGACCCCCCCCCCGAGATGAGGGAGGCAGAGACCCCCCGTTAGTGGGGGCTGGGACTCCCCCCCAGGCCCCTCCCCCCCCTCGGGGCGGGGGGGGGGCTCCCTGGCACCCCTCTGGGGAGCTTTGGGGTGACGGGGACCCCGGGGACACCCCCCGGACACACCTCACCTCACGGGGGGATGAGGGACTGCGACCCCCCCCCCCCCACCACGCTGGGACCCCCGCGGGGTGAGGGGGGGAGCGAGAGACACCCCTTAGTGGGGGGGAGACCCTCCCGGGACCCCCCCCCGGGTGTCCTGGACACCCCCGGGATGCCCAAGACCCTCTCCCGGGATGAGGGGGGCAGAGACCCCCGTTAATGGGGCTGCGACCGCCCCCCCCCCCCCCCCCAAGATCCCCCCGAGGTGGCCCGGGGGGTGAGCGGGACCCTGGGACCCCTCTGGGGAGATTTGGGGTGACAGGGACCCCGGGGACACCCCCGGACACCCCCCGAGGTGGTTTGGAAACCAGAGCCCCTCCCTGGACCACCCCCCCAGGGGCCATTCGGGTTCCAGGACCCCCCCACGGGGGGACAGTTCAGGTGCTGGGGACCCCCGGGACACCCCGTGAGGGGGGGGGGGCAGCCCCTGGAGACCCCCCCTATGTGTCAGGGGGACCCTCCGTGCTGGGGGAGCCCCAGAGGACCTGGGGGGACACCCCCTCGAGGTGGGGGGGGCAACCCCCTTGTGAGGGACGCCCCATCCTGGGGAGGGGGGGTCCCAGAGGCCCCGGGGGGGGTCTCAATCACCTTTTTAGCCCCTCCCCCCTCGCTGCACCCCCGGGGACAGGGGCGGGGGGGGGGGGAACGACACACCCGATCCATCCGCTGCCCCCCCTCGGGGACCCCCTTGTGGGGGACGCCCCATCCTGGGGAGGGGGGGGTCCCAGAGGACCCGGGGGGGGTCTCAGTCACCTTTTTAGCCCCCCCCCCCCATCCCAGGGGTGCAGCGGGGTCGGGGGGGGGGGGACGCACAACACAACTCGATCCATCCACTGCTCCCCCGGCGCTGGGAGGGGGGAACCCCGGGGGGTTCCCCGGGATTCTGGAGTGCCCCAAACGCCCCCCGTGCCCCCCCCGTTTGCACCCCTGGGGTTGGAGGGTGCCCCAAACGCCCCCCGTGCCCCCCCCCCCAGTTTGTACCCCCGGGCCAGGGGGCCAGGGTGAGGGAGGGGACACCCACCATCCATCCGCCGCCTCCCCCAGCGCTGGAAGCGGGGGGGGGGTCCCTCGGAGTTGCCCGGAGTTCGGGGGGGCCCCAAACACCCCAATCGCTCCCTGTCCACCCCCCCCGTGGCCCCCCCCGGGGGTCCTTACCAGGCGGCGGGGTCGTACTCGGCCCAGACCCGCACGTACTCGTCGAGGTGGTGCGGGCCCAGGATGGACGAGTCCCGCGTCAGGTACTCGAAGTTGTCCATGATGACGGCGACAAACAGGTTCAGCATCTGCGGGGGGGGGGGGGGGGGGAGGATTTGGGGGGGTCCCCGGGGGGCGGGGAGTGGGTGTGACCCCTCCTGGAGTCCCCCCCAAGCCCCCCTTCCTGCCTGGAACTCGGTAGGAAAGAGCAGAGGAAGATGAAGGAGCAGAGGAGGATGAAGGAGCAGAGGGAGATGAAGGAGCAGAGGGAGATGAAGGAGCAGAGGAAGATGAAGGAGCAGAGGGAGATGAAGGAGCAGAGGAAGATGAAGGAGCAGAGGGAGATGAAGGAGCAGAGGGAGATGAAGGAGCAGAGGAAGATGAAGGAGCAGAGGGAGATGAAGGAGCAGAGGAAGATGGAGCAGAGGGAAATGAAGGAGCAGAGGGAGATGAAGCAGCAGAGGAAGATGAAGGAGCAGAGGAAGATGAAGGAGCAGAGGGAGATGAAGGAGCAGAGGAGGATGAAGGAGCAGAGGAAGATGAAGGAGCAGAGGGAGATGAAGGAGCAGAGGAAGATGAAGGAGCAGAGGGAGATGAAGGAGCAGAGGAAGATGAAGGAGCAGAGGGAGATGAAGGAGCAGAGGGAGATGAAGGAGCAGAGGGAGATGAAGGAGCAGAGGGAGATGAAGGAGCAGGGGTTTGGCATTTGGGGGGATGGGAGGGATGAGGGAGCGGAGGTTCGGGATTTGGGGGAGTGGGAGGGGGGGTGCCAGGGCTGGGGGGGGCGTTTAGGACCTCTGGCCATGTCCCCCCCCCGGAGCCCCTCATGCTCAGCAGAGGAGGAGCAGAGGAAGATGAAGGAGTGGAGGTTTGGGATTTGGGGAGGGGGTGGGCAGGGGGTTGTTGGATGGGGGGCGGTGAGGGGTGTCTGTGACATCCCCCCGGGGGATAGGGGCGTGGGGGGGGGTCTGGGGTGGGGGTGATCCCTCCTGGAGTCCCCCTGAGCCCCCCTGGGGCTAAACAGAGGAGGATGAAGGAGGTGAAGGAGGTTTGAGGGTTCTTGGGGGGGGTGTTGGGGGTCTCTGGGGGAGTTTTGGGGGTCTCTGGGGTGGTCTGGGGCTCCCTGAGAGGGTTTTGGGGTCTCTGGGGGGGATAATTGGGGGTCCCCGGGGGGTTTTGGGCAGTCTCTGGGTGGGTTTGAGGGGAGGGGGTGGGTGGAGGGGTAGGGGGGATCTGTGACCACCCACTGGGGGACAGGGGTGTGTCTGGGGGTCTGGGGGGGTGCAGTTTGAGGACCCCTCTGGAGCCCCCCGAGGCTCAGCAGGAAGGAGCAGAGGAAGATGAAGGAGCAGAGGTTTGGGATTTGGGGAGGGGGTGGGAGGGGGTGCCAGGGTTGGGGGGGGGGGCTGTTTAGGACCCCCAGCCCCTCCCCCCCAAGCCCCCCCCCCTCGTGCTCACCAGGAAGGAGCAGAGGAAGATGAAGGACACGAAGTAGAAGTAGGCGAACTCGTTGCCACACTCGTCCTCCTTGATGCCCGAGTTCTCGTCACACGGCTTCCCGCTGAGGCACGACAGCATGATCTCGTGCCAGGCCTCCCCGGTGGCACTCCTGGGGACAGGGGACACACTGGGGACACGGCTGGGGACAGGGGACACAGCGTGATCTCGTGCCAGGCCTCCCCGGTGGCACTCCTGGGGACAGGGGACACACTGGGGACACGGCTGGGGACAGGGGACACAGCGTGATCTCGTGCCAGGCCTCCCCCGTGGCACTCCTGGGGACAGGGGACACACTGGGGACACAGCTGGGGACAGGGGGACAGTTGGGGAGGCACAGCAAAGTGGCTCCTGGTAGTGCGAGGGGGGCACCAGGATGGCGCTGGGTGACACAGGGTGACACAGGGTGACACTGGGTGACACTGGGTGACACTGGGTGACACTGGGACTGGGGACACGCTGGCCTCGCACTGGGTACCCCAGGTGACACTGGGACCATTGAGGGGAGCACACTGGGCACCCAGGTGACACCGAGGTGGCACTCAGGTGACACTGGGGTGACACTGGGCATCCATGTGACACTGGGGTGGCACTGGTGCCCAGGTGACACTGGGGTGGCACTGGTGCCCAGGTGACACTGGCCTTTCACTGGGCATCTGTGTGACATCGGCGTGGTGCTGGTCACTCAGGTGACACTGGGGTGGCACTCAGGTGAAACTGGGGTGGCACTGGTCACTCAGGTGACACTGGGGTGGCACTCAGGTGACACTGGGGTGGCACTGGTCACTCAGGTGACACTGGGGTGGCACTGGTCACTCAGGTGACCCTGGGGTGGCACCCAGGTGACACTGGGGTGACACTGGTGCCCAGGTGACACTGGGGTGGCACTCAGGTGACACTGGGGTGGCACTGGACATCCGTGTGACACTGGGGTGGCACTGGTCACTCAGGTGACACTGGGGTGGCACCCAGGTGACACTGGGGTGGCACCGGTGCCCAGGTGACACTGGGGTGGCACTGGTGCCCAGGTGACCCCACCCTCACCTGAAGAGCAGCATCAGCGCCTGGAAGAAGGTGCGGAAGTTGTTGTGTTGGGTGATGGCGGATTCATCGTCCTCCTCCTCGATCCCGATGTTCCCGAACACCTGGGGGGGCCGGGGGGGTCGGGGGGGGTCTCACCTGCACTCCGGGGTCTCACCTGCACCCCACGGGAGGTCTCCCCTGCACCCCCGGGGGGGGTCTCACCTGCATCCCGATGATGGCGTAGATGAAGAAGAGCATGGCGATGAGGAGGCACACGTAGGGCAGGGCCTGGGGGGCACAGCGGGGCTGGTCATGGGGGGGCCGGGGGAGGCAGAGGAGACCCCCGGGGGGGGGGGCACAGGTGGATTTTGGGGGTCTAGGAGGGCACCTTGAAGGACTGGACGAAGGTCCAGAGCAGGATGCGGATGGTGTAGCCCTGGCGCAGCAGTTTGATGAGTCGGGCGGCGCGGAAGAGCCGCAGGAAGCTCAGGTTGATGAAGTTGTTCTGGGGGGGAACGGGGCGGGGAGGGTCAGGGGTTGTGGGGACCCCCGAATTGGGGCCATAGCATGAGGGGGGGTGGGGGCAGTTCCCACCTACCCCGAACTCCGTCACCAGGATGTCTGTGATGCTCCCCAGGACCGTCACGAAGTCAAAGATGTTCCAGGCGTCGCGGAAGTAGTTCTGGGAAAGGGGGGGAAGAATGTGGGGATCCTGGGTTCCCAAATCCCAAAGGTACCCCTTCACCAGCTCCCCCAAACCACAGGGTACCCCTTCACCTGCTTCCCAAATCCTGGTGGTCCTGAAATCCCAGGGTACCCCTTCACCAGCTCCCCAAATCCTGGGGGTCCTCAAATCCCAGGGTACCCCTTCACCAGCTCCCCAAATCCTGGGGGTCCTCAAATCCCAGGGTACCCCTTCACCAGCTCCCCAAATCCTGGGGGTCCTCAAATCCCAGGGTACCCCTACACCAGCTCCCCAAATCCCGGGGGTACAGGACACCTGATGCCAGATCCATGGCAGGTGGTCCCCGGGGTCCCCCGAGTTCTTGGGGTTCTCCTGTGTCCCAGGGTCCCCTGAAATCCTGGGGCTCTGTGGGCTCCTGGGGTCCCCCGGAGTTCCCAGAATTCCCCCACATTCCCAGGGGTCCCTGGGACTCACCAGGACGCCGAAGGCCATGATCTTGAGGAGACACTCGAGGGAGAAGAGGGAGGTGAAGACGTTGTTGAACATCTTGAGGACGTTCTCGTAGGTGTCGGAGGCGTCGTAGAACTGGGGGGGGACAACGGAGGAGGGTGGGGGGACGTGGGGGGCAGGGGGGGAGATCCCCGGAGGGGGATGGATCTGGGGGGACAGGGACAGTCCCTGGGGGACAGGGATGGATCCAGGGGGGCAGAGACAGACCCTGGGGGACAGGGATGGATCTGAGGGGATGGATCTGCAGGGACAGGGATGGATCCGGGGGGGCAGGGATGGATCCGGGGGGGCAGGGACAGACCCTGGGGGACAGGGATGGATCCAGAGGGACAGTGACAGGGATGGATCTGGGGGGGCAGGGATGGATCTGAGGGGGCAGGGACAGACCCTGGGGGACAGGGATGGATCCAGAGGGACAGAGATGGATCCGGGGGGGGGCAGGGACAGACCCTGGGGACAGAGATGGATCCGAGGGGGCAGGGATGGATCCGAGGGGGCAGGGATGGATCTGAGGGGGCAGGGATGGATCTGAGGGGGCAGAGACAGACCCTGGGGGACAGGGATGGATCCAGGGGGGCAGAGACAGACCCTGGGGGACAGGGATGGATCCGGGGGGGCAGGGATGGATCTGAGGGGGCAGGGACAGACCCTGGGGGACAGGGATGGATCCAGAGGGACAGAGATGGATCCAGGGGACAGGGACAGATCCTGGGGGACAGGGATGGATCCGAGGGGGCAGGGATGGACCCGAGGGGGCAAGGATGGATCCGAGGGGGCAAGGATGGATCCAGGGGGGCAGGGACAGACCCTGGGGGACAGGGATGGATCTGAGGGGGCAGGGACAGACCCTGGGGGACAGGGATGGATCTGAGGGGGCAGGGACAGACCCTGGGGGACAGGGATGGATCCAGGAGCACAGCCCAGCTCCAGGGGACAGCGACACCTCCCAGAGGGGACAGAGGAGGACCCGCAAACCCCCCCAGGGACCCCCAATTACCCCTCTTCAGAGACCCCCAACCCGCTCAGGGACCCCCAGACCCCCCCACACCCCGGGGGGGCTCGCGGGGACCGAGAACAACCCCCGAGGGGGCTCCCTGGGCCCCCCCAAGCCCCCCGCCCGCCCACCTTCATCATGAGGACGATGGTGTTGAGGGCGATCATGGCCATGATGGTGTACTCGAAGGGGGGGGACACCACGAACTGCCACATGCGGTACTGGAAGCTCTGGCGGTTCTGGGGCATGTGCCGGGTCAGCGGCTTGGCACTGATGGCAAAGTCGATGCAGGCCCTCTGGGGAAAAGGGGGGGGACACGAGGGGGGTCACCCACCCTGACAAGGCCTAAAATGCATCCAGAGACCCCAAACGACCCAAGCTCTTCTTGGTTTTGGAGGGTCTAACCCTGACAAGGCCTAAAATCCATCCAGAGAGCCCAAACAGGAGGGTCTAACCCTGACAAGGCCTAAAATCCATCCAGAGACCCCAAACAGGAGAGTCTAACCTTGACAAGACCTAAAATCTACCCAGAGACCCCAAACAACCCAAACACTGGTTGGTTTTAGTGTGTCTAACCCTGACAAGGCCTAAAATCCACCCAGAGACCCAAAAAAACCCAAGCTCTGGTCGGTTTTGGTGGGTCTAACCTTGACAAGGCCTAAAATCCATCCAGAGACCTCAAATGACCCAAGATCTCCGTAGGAAGTCACCACTCTGGTCACCCACCCCAGAGAGGCCTCTGGATGGAGGGTCTAACCCTAACAAGGCCTAAAATCCACCCAGAGACCCCAAACAACCCAAGTTCTTGTTGATTTTAGTGTGTCTAACCCTGACAAGGCCTAAAATCCATCCAGAGACCCCAGACGACCCAAACTCTGGTTGGTTTTGGTGTTGGGAGGGTCTAACCCTGACAAGGCCTAAAAATGCATTCAGAGACCCCAAACGACCCAAGCTCTTCTTGGTTTTGGAGGGTCTAACCCTGCCGAGGCCTAAAATCCATCCAGAGAGCCCAAACAGGAGGGTCTAACCCTGACAAGGCCTAAAATCCATCCAGAGACCCCAAACAATCCAAGCTCTGGTTGGTTTTGGAGGGTCTAACCCTGACAAGGCCTAAAATCCATCCAGAGACCCCAAACAAGCCAAGATCTCCATGGGGAGTCACTGCTCTGGTCACCCATCCTGGAGAGGCCTCTGGAGGGAGGGTCTAACCCTGCCAAGGCCTAAAATCCATCCAGAGACCCCAAACAGGAGGGTCTAACCCTGACAAGGCCTAAAATCCATCCAGAGACCCCAAACAACCCATGCTCTGGTTGGTTTTGGTGTTGGGAGGGTCTAACCCTGACAAGGGTTTAAAGTTAAATTTAAATTTAAACTTCAATTTAAACCTCAACTTAAATTTAAACTTAAACTTAAATTTAGACTTAAATTTAAACTTAAACATAAGTTTAAACTTAAACTTAAACTTAAATTTAAAATTAAATTTAAATTTAAACTTCAATTTAAACCTCAACTTAAATTTAAACTTAAACTTCAATTTAAACTTCAATTTAAATTTAAGCTTTACTTTAAACTTAAATTTAAATTTAAACTTAAACTTCAATTTAAACTTCAATTTAAATTTAAGCTTTAGTTTAAACTTCAATTTAAATTTAAACTTAAACTTAAATTTAAACTTTAATTTAAACTTCAATTTAAACTCAAACTTCAAATTAAACTTCAATTTAAACTTAAACTTCAATTTAAACTTCAATTTAAACTTCAATTGAAACATCTGACACGATCCCAGGTCGAGATTGGATTCAAAGCCACGCTGGGGGCTCCTCTCTCGAATTTAGGGAGCAAGGAGGGTCCTTCCTGCACCTCGTGACTCCCCAGTGGGGCTTCTTTAACCACTTCTAAGGCTCCCACGGCCCCCCCAAAACCCCCCAAAAGAAGGTGGGGAGGTCACGGAGGGGGCACCTCGTTCTTCTCCAGGCTGTACTCCTCCATCATCTTGTCCCCCTGCTCCTGGAAGGTGATGATGATCAAGGCCACGAAGATGTTGACGAAGAAGAAGGGGAAGACGACGAAGTAGACGACGTAGAAGATGGACATCTCCATGCGGTACCCGGGGCTCGGGCCCTGGTTCTCGTACGTCGCGTCCACCGAGTGCTTGAGGACCCTGCGGGGAGGGAGGGAGGGAGGGGCAGGGACGGGGGGTGGGAAGGGGGGCCCGTGAGACAGAGCGAGGGATTTTGAGGTGCTGGAATCCTGTTCTGAGGAGAGGCTCACATGTCCCACTCTGAGGAATTGCTGCAGGCGACCCCAGGACCCCCCGTTGACCCCAGGTAGCCCCTGTTGACCCCCAGGTAGCCCCTGTTGACCAGTTGGTCCAGGGTTCCCCCAGGATGACCCTCAGGTGCCCCCAGGTGACCCCATTTGAGCCAGGTGGTCCCAGATGACCCCAGACAACCCCAGGACACCCTGTTGACCCCCAGGTAGCCCCTGTTGACCAGTTGGCCTCAGGTGCCCCCAGGGTGACCCTCAGGTGACCCCACATGCTCCCAGGTGACCCCAGTTGACCCAGATGGTCCCAAGTGACCCCAGACGACCCCAGGACCCCCTGTTGACCCCAGGTAGCCCCTGTTGACCCCAGGTAGCCCCTGTTGACCAGTTGACCCAGGGTTCCCCCAGGATGACCCTCAGGTGCCCCCAGGTGACCCCATTTGAGCCAGGTGGTCCCAGATGACCCCAGACAACCCCAGGACACCCTGTTGACCCCCAGGTAGCCCCTGTTGACCAGTTGGCCTCAGGTGCCCCCAGGGTGACCCTCAGGTGACCCCACATGCTCCCAGGTGACCCCAGTTGACCCAGATGGTCCCAAGTGACCCCAGATGACCCCAGGACCCCCTGTTGACCCCAGGTAGCCCCTGTTGACCCCAGGTAGCCCCTGTTGACCAGTTGACCCAGGGTTCCCCCAGGATGACCCTCAGGTGCCCCCAGGTGACCCCATTTGAGCCAGATGGTCCCAGATGACCCCAGACGACCCCAGGACCCCCTGTGGACCCCAGGTAGCCCTTGTTGATCAGTTGACTCAGGGTCGCCCCCAGGGTAACCCTCAGGTGCTCCCATGTGCTCCCAGGTGACCCCAGTTGACCCAGACGACCCCAGGACTCCCTATTGACCCCAGGTAGCCCCTGTTGACCAGCTGGCCCCAGCTGACCCGGGGGTGCCCCCAGGGTGACCCTCAGATGCCCCTATGTGCTCCCAGGTGACCCCTGGGACTCCCAGGTGACCCCAGTTGACCCAGATGGTCCCAAGTGACCCCAGATGACCCCAGGACCCCCTATTGACCCCAGGTAGCCCCTGTTGACCCAGGGTGGCCCCAGGGTGCCCCTCAGGTGCCCCCCACGTGCTCCCAGGTGACCCCAAAGGACCCCGGAACACCCAAACAACTCTCCCCAACGTCACTCAAACTAAACACCTTCGCCGCTTAAAGACCCCCAAAACCGTCCCCGAGCAGCCATTTTATGCCGGTTTTGGCATCGCCCCCTGTCCGTCCCCACCCCCCAAAAACCCCTCGTGTGTCCCCCCCCCCCCCGAAATCCGCCCTTACTGCGGCCACCCCTCGCCGGTGGAGACGGTGAAGAGGGTGAGCAGCGCCCAGAGCACGTTGTCGTAGTGGAACTCGTACTTCTTCCACTCCCTCTTCTGCGCCTTCACCTCGTTGTCCTTCTCGTACACCAGGTACTCGCCCCTGGGGGGTCGTGGGGGGGGTGGGGGGGTGGGTGTGACCCCCCCCCGGAGTCGCCCCGGAGCCCCCCCCGGGGCTCGGCAGAGGAGGGTGAAGGAGGTGAGGGAGGTTTGAGGGTCCTTGGGGAGGGATGTTGGGGGTCCCTGGGGGGGTTTTGGGAGTCTCTGGGTGGGTTTGGGGGTCCTTGGGGGTGGTTTTGGGGGTCTCTGGGTGGGTTTGGAAGTCCTTGGGGAGGTGTGTGTCTCGGGGGGGGGTTTGGGGGTCCCTGGCAGGGTCTGGGGGACCCTGAGGGGGTTGGGGGTCTCTGAGGGGGATTAATTGAAGGTCCTTGGAGGGGTCTGTGGGTCCCCGGGGTGGTCTGGAGGTCCCTGAGGGAGTTGGGGGTCTCTGAGGGAGGGTAACTGGGGGTCTCTGGGGTAGTTTTGGGGGTCTCACTCCTGTGGGGTTGGGGAGGGGTGGGCAGGAGGGCTCAGGGGGGTGGTCCCGGGGTACCTGCAGTCCTTCTCGAACTCCTTGGACTCGTCGGTGCAGTAGAAGAACTTGCCCTTGAAGAGCTGCACGGCCACCACGGCGAAGATGAACATGAAGAGCATGTAGACGATGAGGATGTTGAGGACGTTCTTCAGCGAGTTCACCACGCAGTCAAAAACCGCCTGGGGGGGGACAGCGAGGGGGAGGGGGGGGCTCAGCGTAGGCTGGGAACCCCCCAAGCCCCCCCTGTGGTGGGCAGCAAACACCCCCCACCTTGATCCCCTAAACCCACCCAGAGACTTCTAAAACCCCCCCAGGGACCCTCAAGCCCCCCTTCCCAGGGACCCCCAAGACCCCCCCAGGGACCCCCAAACCCACCCAGAGACTTCTAAACCCCCGCCAGGGACCCCCAAACCCACCCAGGGACCCCCAAAACCCCCCCAAGGACACCCAAACCCACTCAGAGACTTCCAAAACTCCCCCAGGGACACCCAAACCCACCCCCCCAAGGACACCCAAACCCACCCAGAGACTTCCAAACCCCCCCCAGGGACCCCCAAACCCCCCCAGGGACCTGGGGGGGGGGGGGCAGCAAGAGGGGAGGGGGCTCAGCATAGGCTGGGACCCCCCTAAACCCCCCCTTGGTGGACAGCAAACACCCCCCACCTTGACCCCCTAAACCCACCCAGAGACTTCTAACCCCCCCCCAGGGACCCCTAAACCCACTCATGGACCCCCAACCCGCCCCCCCCCAGGGATCCCCAAACCCCCCCGGGACCCCCCAAGCCCCCCCAGAGACTTCCAAAACCCCCCCAGGGACTCCCAAACCTACCCAGAGACACCCAAGCCCACCCGTGGACCCCCAAACCCACTCAGAGACTTCCAACCCCCCCACCTAGGGACCCCCAAACCCACCCAGGGAGCCTCAAACCCCCCCCGGGACCCCCAACCCCCCCAAGGACCCCCCCAACGAGCCCACCTTGAGCTTGGGCAGCCTCTTGATGGTCTTGAGGGGCCGCAGGACGCGGAGGACGCGCAGGGACTTGATGGTGTTGATGTCCTTCCCTTTGCTGCTGCCTCTGTGTGTGTGTGTGGGGAACACGAAGGGGGGATGTGGGACCCCGGAATCCACCCTGGAATTCCCCCCGGCAGGACCACTGGTGGTCCCACCCCCTCTCCTCCCCCTCCCTCGAGGCTGAGCCCCCTCCCCTTCTTCCCTCCCCTTCCCCCCCCCCAAAATCCCGCCCTGAGGTAGTTTTTGGAGGGCGAGGGGGAGCAGTTTTTTTGGGGAGGGGGGGAGGAGGGGAGGAAAGGGGGGGGGGAGCGAGGCACGACCATGAGCACGAGGAGAGGACGAGGACGGAGACGAAGGCGGAAGGATTTAGGATTTACCGTGAGCTGCTCCTGCGGCGGTGGCAGAGGAAGGGGAGAGACAAGGCACGGTGAGAGCCCAGACCACCCCCCCTCCCAGGACCCCCTCCCCCGGGACCCCCCCCCGGCACTCCCCGTGGGACGGGGGGGGGTGGAGCCACGGGACATCCCGAATTCCTGGGAGGTACTCGGGGTCTGCTCCGGGCTTACTCACACCTCGCTCAGGGGGTGGGAGATGCTCAGCCCCTGCTTTGGGGTCACTCAGTTGTATGGGCAGTGCTCAGGTTACTCTGGGGACGCTCAGTTACTCAAAGGATGCTCCAGCTTTGCTTGGGGGGCACTCAGTCACTCAGGGGATTGGCATCCTTCTCTCAGGGGATGCTCAGCCTTTACCCAGGGGATGCTCAGCCTTTACCCAGGGGATGCTCAGTCTTTACTCAGGGGATGCTCAGCCTTTACCCAGGGGATGCTCAGCCTTTACTCAGGGGATGCTCCTTCTTTACTTGGAGGCTGCTCCTCCTTTAAGGCTGCTCAGACGCTCAAGGGATGCTCTCTCTTTACTCAAGGGATGCTCACCCTTTAAGGATGCTCGGTGACTCGGAGGATGCTCCCCCTTTACTCAGGGCATTCTCACCCTTTGGGAGATGCTCACCCTTTACTCAGGGGATGTTTCCCCTTTACTCAGGGGACACTCACCCTTTACTCAGGGCATTCTCACCCTTTGGGGGGTGCTCACCCTTTACTCAGGGGATGTTTCCCCTTTACTCAGGGGACACTTCCCCTTTACTCAGGGGATGCTCACCCTTTGGGGGTGCTCACCCTTTACTCAGGGCATTCTCACCCTTTGGGAGATGCTCACCCTTTACTCAGGGGATGCTCACCCTTTGGGGGGTGCTCACCCTTTACTCAGGGGATGCTTCCTCTTTACTCAGGGGATGCTCACCTTTTGGGGGGTGCTCCCCCTTTACTCAGGGGATGCTCAACCTTCACTCAGGGGATGCTCAGCCTTTACTCAGGGGATTCTCACCCTTTGGGGGATCCTCACCCTTTACTCAGGGGATTCTCACCTCTTACTCAGGGGATTCTCACCCTTTGGGGGACGCTCCCTCTTTACTCAGGGGACGCTCCCTCTTTACTCCGGGCATCCTCAGCCCCTCAGGGCTCTCTCACCCCTCCCTAGGCCCTTCCTCCTCCTCCCTTACTCGCATGTTACTCCTCCCTCCCTCCCCCCCCCACCACGGGGACGGTGCGACACAACGCGGTGACAAACGGCCGAGGACGGACGGACGGATGGACGGACGTCGAAGCGACACAGAGAGAGAGAGAGAGAGAGAGAGAGAGAGAGGGGGTGGTGGCACAGCCCCCCCGGGGCACTGGGGGGGCACTGGGAGAGGTGCCCCCCCCCCCGTATTCCCCCCCGTGTCCCCCCCGGACTCACGTGAAGGCGAAGGCCACCAGGGCCCCGCTGACCACGATGAAATCCAGAATGTTCCACAGGTCCCGGAAATAGGCACCTTGGTGAAGCACCAGCCCCAGATCCACCATCTAAGGGAGGGTCGGGGGGAGGGGGGGGTCAGGGGGTGCCAGGGGACCCCCCCTCCTCCTGTGGGACCCCCCCCTCTGCGCTCACCTTGATCACCATCTCGAAGGTGAAGACCCCCGTGAAGACGTAGTCGAAGTAGCGCAGCACCTGCAGGGGGGGTGGGGTGAGGTGGGGGGGAGATGGATAGGGTAACCCCTCCCCCCACCGGGACCCCTCAGCATCCTGGGACCCCTCAGCACCCCTGGAGCCCCCCATCATCCCCCCCAGCACCCCCCAGGACCCCCTCAGGACCCCCCAGTTGCTCTCCAGCTCTCAGAGTCTGTGAGACCCCTCCCTAGCTTTGGGCTCTATTTTGGGGTCCCCCCCTTTGCAGATCAGCCCCAGGGGGTCCCAGGGGGTGTTGGCATGTGGGAGGGGGGTCTCACATTGTTCCAGAGGGCATTGGAGCATCCTGAGACCCTCCCTGGGGACCACCCATCACCCCCCAGCCGCTCCCTGGCTCTCCGAGTCTGTGAGACACGCCCCCCTTGTTTTGGGGCTGTATTTTGGGGTCCCCCCCTTTGCAGATCAGCCCCAGCGGGTCCTGGCAGGTGTTGGGGTTGGGGGGGGTCTCACGTTGTTCTGGGGGGCGTTGGAGCATCCTGGGACCCTCCCTGGGACCCCTCAGCACCCCTGGAGCCCCCCATCATCCCCCCCAGCACCCCCCAGGACCACCCATCACCCCCCAGCCACTCCCCGGCTCTCAGAGTCTGTGAGACATCCCCCCCCTTGTTTTGGGCTGTATTTTGGGGTCCCCCCCTTCGCAGACGAGCCCCAGGGGGTCCCGGTGGGTGTCGGGGGGGGGGTCTCACGTTGTTCCAGGGGGCATTGGAGGCATCCTGAGACCCTCCCTGGGACCCCTCATCACCCCCCAGCCGCTCCCCGGCTCTCAGTCTGTGAGACACCCCCCTTTGTTTTGGGCTGTATTTTGGGGTCCCCCCCTTCACAGACCAGCCCCGGGGGGTCCCGGTGGGTGTCGGAGGGGGGGGGGGGTCTCACGTTGTTCCGGGGGGCGTTGGGCTGCACGGGGTCCTCGGCGGCCAGGGCGATGCTGCTCATGGCGATGACCATGAGGATGCACATCTCGAAGTAGCGCAGGTTCACGATGTAGTGGCACAGGCCGGCGGAACCTGCCGAGGGTGGGGGACAGTGTGGGGGCACCCCCCGACCCCCCCCCGAGCCCTCCCCGATTCCCCCCGACTCTCCCACCCCGGCGCTCACGGGTTGGTGGTGGAGAGGATGAACATGGAGCTGTAGGGCACCATGGGCTTGGGGCCGTTCTCGTCCTGCCCGTCGCCTTCCTCCCTCCTTCTTCTTCTCCTCTCCTCCTTCCGGGGCAGCGGCTCGGGGTTGGCGTTCTTGTTCACTGCGGGGGGAGGGGGGGGGCGGCAGGTGTCAGGGACCCCCCCACCCCCCCCGGACCACCCCCAAAATCGCCCGGAACTTCCCGGACTTTCTGAACTCCCCGCATTGCCCAACCTGGACAATCAGAACCTCCCAGACCAACCGGGACCACCCCCCACAAACCGCCTGGACCCCCCCCAGCCCCCTCATATCCCCTGGACCCCCCCAGACCCCCTCATATCCCCTGGACCACCCCCGGGACCCCCCTGAACTCCCTGCATTGCCCAACCTGGACAATCAGAACCTCCCAGACCACCGGGACCACACCCCCCAAACCGCCTGGACCCCCCCAGACCCCCTGCATATGCCCCTGGATACCCCCCGGACCACCCCTAAATCGCCCAGAACTTCTTGAAGACTCTGAACTCCCCGCATTGCCCAACCTGGACAACCAGAATCTCCCAGACCACCGGGACCACCCCCCCAAACTGCCTGGACCCCCCCCGGCCCCCCTCATATCCCCTGGACCCCCCCAGGACCCCCCTCATATCCCCTGGACCACCCCCGGGACCCCCCCTGAACTCCCCGCATTGCCCAACCTGGACAATCAGAACCTCCCAGACCACCGGGACCACCCCCCCCAAACTGCCTGGACCCCCCCCGGCCCCCTCATATCCCCTGGACCCCCCCCAGACCCCCCCATATCCCCTGGGACCACCCCCGGGACCCCCCTGAACTCCCCGCATTGCCCAACCTGGACAATCAGAACCTCCCAGACCACCGGGACCCCCCCAAACCGCCTGGCACCCTTCCAGACCCCCTCATATCCCCTGGACCCCCCCGACCCCCTCATATCCCCTGGACCACCCCCGGGACCCCCTGAACTCCCCAGATCACCCCCAGCCCTCAGCCCCCAAGACCCCTCATATGCCCTGGACCTTCCAGACCCTCCAGACCCCTGCCCCCCCCCCCCTCCCCGGCCCCCCAAACCCCCCCTACCTTGGACCAGGGCGTTGCTGGGGGGGCGGCGGGAAGGGGGGTGGAATGTCCACGGCCGTGTGCTCGGGTTTCCCCCCGCCCTTGGAGGGGTTGTTGTTGGGGGGGGGGGCCGGGGTTGGTGACCACCAGGCTGTTTTCGGGGGGGCGGGGGGTTGATGGTGGTGGTGGTCGTGGGAGGGGGGACCCGCGCGGGGGGGCCCCGGCGGGGCAGGGGGTGTGGTTGCCCATGGCGGGGGGGGGGCGGGGGGCTCGGAAGTGGCCAGTTTGTTGTTCTTCATGTTGTCGATGTCCTCGGCTACGGGGGGGTCCCGGCGCCCCATGTCCTGCTGGATGGGGCGGGTGGTCGACAGCGTCGGGCCCGACGGCACCGGGGGGATCTGCTGCTCCCTGGGGGGGGGGGGGGGGAGAGCAGAGGGGAGGAGGGGGCTCAGAGCGGACACCCCGGCACCCCCAGGAAAGCTCCGGGGGGGGGGACACAGAGCCGGGAGAGCCAGCGGATATCGGGGTCTCTGCTGGGATCCAGAGAAGCCCCCAGCTCTGGAGGGGGCAGAGGGGAGGAGGGGGCTCAGAGCGGACCCCCCCGGCACCTCCAGGAAAGCTCCGAGGGGGGGGACACAGAGCTGGGAGAGCCAGCGGATATCGGGGTCTCTGCTGGGATCCAGAGGAGCCCCCAGCTCTGGAGGGGTCCCGCCAACCCCGGGGGATCCTCCGCGCTCCCTCACCTCCTCCTGCGGTGCCGCCGCTCCTTGTCCCTCCCTCCTGCCCTCTCCGTCGTACCCCGCGGGCGGCCCGTGCCGGTGCCGCCGCCGCCTCTCTCTGTCGTCCCCCGTGGTGCTGCTGCTGCTGCTGCTCCCCGTCCCCGTCCCCCCGGGCCGGCCGGGCTCCTTCCCGGTGCCTCGGGCGCCTCTCGGGCCTCGCCGCCCCTTCCTCACCCTCCTCGGTCGCCCTGCGGTGCCCGCGGTGCCTCCGGTGCTCCCGCTCGGGGGACCCGGCGCGGCCGTCGCGGCTCCGGTGCCTTCGGTTTGTGCCGCTCCCCCCCGTCCCCCGCCCCCGAAACCGCGCTCGGCGCTGGGATCCCGCTCGGGGGGCTCCCGGCTCCGGCTGCGGGGGCGTCGCCCGTGGGGTGGGGGGACCCCCCCGGGTGGAGGGGGCTCGGCGGGCCGGGGGGGCTCCTCCGCCGGGGTCGGGGTACCGGGGCTGCCGCAGCGGCGCGAAGCGGGGGTCGGGCGGCGGGGGGGGGGTCTCCGCCGGCGGGGCGCGTTTTGTTGGTGTTGTTGTTGCGGTTCTCCTGCGGGTCCACGACCAGCGGCCGGTCCAGGTGGGTCTTCATGTCCGGGCGGAGGTGGCGAGCGTAGGGCACCTTCCAGCGCTCCTCGGGCTCCAGCTCGCTGTAAAGCGCCTCCCGGCTCGCCAGCAGGTTCTGCTTCCGCAGCTCGCTCGTGCGCTGCTCCCACACGGATTTGGAGGGTTTCTGGTTCTTCTGCTGCTCCTTCCTGCGGGGGAAGCGGGGGGGGGGGAGAGGGGGGAAAGGAGGGGGTGGGGTGGGGTGGGATGTGGTGGGAGGGAGTCAAGGGTGGGACTGGGGATGGCTCTGGGATCGGCATGGATCTGGGGATGGCTCTGGGGTGGATCTGGGATAGATCCCCAGTGGTGCTGGGGTGGCTCTGGGGTGGCTCTGAAATGGGTTTGGGATGGATCCAGAATGGACCCAGGGTGGATCTGGGATAGATCCCCAGTGGTGCTGGGGTGGCTCCAGGATGGCTCCAGGATGCCTCTGGGATGGCTCCGGGGTGGATCTGGGATAGATCCCCAATGGCTCTGGGGTGGCACTGGGGGAGATCCAGGATGGATCTGGGATGGATCCGGGATGGATCCAGGGTGATCTGGGGTAGATCCCCAATGGCTCTGGGGGTGGCACTGGGTTGGCACTGGGATGGATCTGGGATGGATCCAGGGTGGAATCTGGGTGTGATCCAAGGTGGATCTGGGATAGATCCTCAATGACTCTGGGGTGGATCCGGGGTGGATCCGGGATGGATCTGAGGTGGATCCCCGGTGTCTCTGGGATGGATCCAGGCCGGATCCAGGCTGGCTCCGGGCTCTCCCCGGGCCGGCTCCGGGCACTCACATGGTGACGGACATGTTGGCCGCGGAGAGCGGGCTGACCTCGGCCACCTCCTTCGCCTTCTGCAGCGCCAGCTTTTGGTTGGCAGCTTCTTCCTCCTCCTGCTCATCCTGCAAAGCCCCCGGCACCACGTCCAGCCCCGGCCTAGAGGGCCCCCTCCAACCCTACCCAGGGCCCCCCCCAGGCCCCCCCAGACCCCCACCTTGGTGAGCTCCTGCGCGTTGGCCAAGTTGTCCACCGCGATGGCCAAGAAGAC
The DNA here is from genome assembly GCF_025592945.1 of Manacus candei. Lineage (NCBI taxonomy): Eukaryota > Metazoa > Chordata > Aves > Passeriformes > Pipridae > Manacus > Manacus candei. Next base: position 28,886 of record NW_026138258.1, read on the forward strand.
GTTGAGGAGGGGTGTCTGGGGGCACGTCAAGGCAAAGTGGGGACCCAGGGCAGCCCCCTCCCCTCCCAGGACCCCCCCAGGACCCCCCCAGGACCCCCCAGGATACAGTTGCCGAAGAGGGTGAGGACGATGAAGTAGACGGAGAAAACCATCCCCCCCCTTGACGCCGCCCTGAGATTTGATGCCGTCGTACATCACCGCGTTCCAGTCTTCCCCCGTCAGGATCTGGGGGGAAGGAAGGAGCCGTGGGGGCAGCAGGGACTCCCCCCCAGCCCCAGGGACACCCCCTGGATCCCCCTTTGCCCCCACAGGTCTCTCCGTGCCCCCTGTCAGCCCATGTCCCCCCACGCCCCCCCTGTGCCCCTCATCAGTCCATGTCCCCCGTGTTCCTCCATGTGCCCCCCCAAGTCCCCCAAGGTCCCCCCATGTTCCCCCTGTCCCTCATGTCCCTCTGTGCCCCCCGTGCCCCTTGTGTCCCCTCACATGTCCTTCCATGTCCCCCAATGTCCCCCCATGCCCCTCCATGTCCCCCTGTGCCCCCCGTGCCCCCCGTGTCCCCTCACATGTCCCTCCATGTCCCTCTGTGCCCCCCGTGCCCCCAATGTCCCCCCATGCCCCTCCATGTCCCCCAATGTCCCCCAATGTCCCCCCATGCCCCTCTGTGCCCCCCTGTGCCCCCAATGTCCCCCCCATGCCCCTCCATGTCCCCCAATGTCCCCCCATGCCCCTCCATGCCCCCCTGTGCCCCCAATGTCCCCCTGTGCCCCTCCATGTCCCCCAATGTCCCCCCATGCCCCCCTGTGCCCCCAATGTCCCCCCATGCCCCTCCATGTCCCCCAATGTCCCCCCCATGCCCCTCCATGCCCCCCTGTGCCCCCAATGTCCCCCCATGCCCCTCCATGTCCCCCCATGTCCCCTCAGATCCCTCTGTGTCCCCCAATGTCCCCCTTGTCCCCCCGTGCCCCCTGTGCCCCCTCAGATCCCTCCATGCCCCCCACGTCCCCCTGTGCCCCCCGTGCCCCCCTGTGTCCCCTCAGGAGCCCCCCCGGGCCGGGCTGGGGGGGTCCCCACCTGAAACACCGTCATTATTGCTGCTGGGAAAGTGTCGAAGTTGGTGGGAGGGGTCCCGTCGTCAAAATTAAACCTGGGAGGAAATTTGGGGGGGCAGCAGTGGGAGCCCCACCCCCACCAGGGACATGGGGGGGGGGCACAGAGACCCCCCCCCATCTCTGCTGAGGGGTCCCAGGGGCGCCTGGGGGGGGTCACTCACTGTCCCCCGAAGAGCTGCATCCCCAAAAGGGCGAAGACGACGATGAAGAGGAAGAGGAGGAAGAGGAGGCTGATGATGGACTTCATGGAGTTGAGCAGGGACACCACCAGGTTCCGCAGGGAAGCCCAGTACCTGCGGGGGGGCACGGGGGGGTCAGGGGGGCACATGGGGGGACACAGAGGGGCACAGGGGGCACATGGGGGACATGGGGGGACACGGAGGGGCACAGGGGGCACATGGGGACATGGGGGGACATGGAGGGGGCATGGGGGGGCATGGGGACATGGGGGACACGGGGGGACATGGAGGGGCACAGGGGGGGCACAGGGGGCACATGGGGACATGAGGGGACACGGAGGGGCACAGGGGGCACATGGGGACATGGGGGGATGCAGAGGGGCACAGGGGGGGCACATGGGGACATGGGGGGGACATGGATGGGCACAGGGGGCACATGGGGGACATGGGGGGACATGGGGGGACATGGAGGGGCACAGGGGGCACATGGGGACATGGGGGGATGTGGATGGGCACAGGGGGGGCATGGGGACGTTGGGGGACATGGGGGGGACACGGAGGGGCATGGGGGTGCACGGGGACATGGGGGGACATGGAGTGGCACGGGGGGGCATGGGGACATGGGGGGACACGGGGGGACAGGGAGGGGCACAGCGGGGGGGCACGGGGACATGGGGGACGTGGTGGGATGTGGGGACATGGAGGGACCTGGAGCCGTGTGGGAGGTGGGGGGGCCACGGGGGGGGCCGCAGGACTCACTTGGTGACTTTGAAGATGCGCAGTAACCTGAGAGCTCGCAGGACGCTGATCCCGAAGGATGTTCCCCGGCTTCACAACAGCCCAGATCACCTCGAAGATGCTTCCGATGATAACCTGGGATGGGGGAGGGAGGGGGTGTCCCAGGATGGTCCTCATCTCATCCCATCCCAAACCATCCCATCCCATCCCAAACCATCCCATCCCATCCCATCCCATCCCATCCCATCCCATCCCATCCCATCCCATCCCATCCCATCCCATCCCATCCCATCCCATCCCATCCCATCCCAAACCATCTATCCCAAACCATCCCATTCCACCCCAAACCATTCATCCCATACCATCTGAAATCACCCCATCCCATCCCATCCATCCCATCCCATCCATCCCATCCCATCCCATCCCATCCCATCCCATCCCATCCCATCCCATCCCATCCCATCCCATCCATCCCATCCCATCCATCCCATCCATCCCATCCCATCCCATCCCATCCCATCCCATCCCATCCCATCCCATCCCATCCCATCCCATCCATCCCATCCATCCCATCCCATCCCATCCCATCCCATCCCATCCATCCCATCCCATCCCATCCCAAACCATCAGTCCCCATCCCATCCCACCCTATTCCATCCATCCCACACCAAACCAACCCCAAACTATCCAATTCCATCCCATCCCATCCCAAACCATCCATCCCATCCCAAACCATCCCATCCCATCCATCCCATCCCATCCCATCCCATCCATCAATCCCATCCCATCCCATCCCATCCCATCCCATCAATCCCATCCCATCCCATCCCATCCCATCCCATCCCATCTCATCCCAAACCGTCAGTCCCATCCCATTCCAAACCATCCCATCCCATCCCATCCCATCCCATCCCATCCCATCCCATCCCATCCCATCCCATCCCATCCCATCCCATCCCACCCCATCCCATCCCATCCCATCCCATCCCATCCCATCCCAAACCATCAGTCCCATCCCATCCCACCCTATTCCATCCGTCCCACACCAAACCAACCCAAACTACCCAACTCCATCATCCCCGTCCCATCCCAATCCATCCCCTTTCAGCCCAGCCCATTCCCAGCCCCATTCCCACCCCATTCCCACCCCATTCCCGCCCCGTTCCCCGCCCCACCCCCTCGCTCACGGCACAGTCGAAGCAGTTGAAGGACGAGTGGAAGTAAGGCCGCGTTCCCAGCCCGTACATTTTTATAAACATTTCGGACATAAAGAGTCCCAAGAAAATGAATTCTGCATAGTCTGTGGAGGGGGGGGGGAAAGGAAGGGAGGGAATGGAGGTGAGGAGGGGGGGGGAAAACACCACAGGGGGGTCCTAGGGGGTCCCCACGAGCTGGGGGTGGGGTCCCAGGAGACGAGGGGTGGGAGGGGAGAACAAACTGGGGGAATCCTGTGGTCTGGGGGATTCTGGGGGGAGTCACAAGAGCTGGAGGGGGTCCAGGGGACTTGGGGGGGGCTTGGGGGTCTTGGGGAGACTTGGGGGGGCCTGGGGGTGTTCTGGGGCCTGGGGTTGACTCACAGAAGAAGTCAGAAAGCAACAACTGGGGGAATCCCATGGTTGGGGGGTTCTGATCCCACAAGCTGGGGGGAGTCAGTCACAAGAGCTGGAGGGGTTCCAAGGGGCTTGGGGGTGACTCGGGGGGTCTTGGGGGGACTTGGGGGGACTCAGGGAGTGTTCTGGGGCCCGGGGCTGACCCACAGAAGAAGTCAAAAAGCAACAATGGGGGGAATCCTGTAGGGGTTCTGATCCCACAAGCTGGGGGGAGTCACAAGAGCTGGAGGGGTCCAGGGAGCTCAGGGGGGGCTTGAGGTGGCTTTGAGGGTCTTGGGGGGACTCGGGGTGACTCGGGGGGGCTCGAGGGGGCTTGGGGGGCTTGGAGGGGGGTCCCAGGAGACGGGAGATGGGGGTGGGTGTCGTGGGTTTACTCTGGCCCAGTTTTTTACAGCGGGGCACAAACTGGGGGAATCCTGTGGTCTGGGGGGTTCTGGGGGGGGAGTCACAAGAACTGGAGGGGTCCAGGGGACTTGGGAGGGGGGCTTGGGGGGTCTTGGGGGGACTTGGGGGGACTCAAGGAGTGTTCTGGGGCCCGGGGTTGACCCACAGAAGAAGTCAAAAAGCAACAATGGGGGGAATCCTGTAGGGGTTCTGATCCCACAAGCTGGGGGGAGTCACAAGAGCTGGAGGGGTCCAGGGAGCTCAGGGGGGGGCTTGAGGTGGCTTGAGGGTCTTGGGGGGACTCGGGGTGACTCGGGGGGGCTCGAGGGGGCTTGGGGGGCTTGGAGGGGGGGTCCCAGGAGACGGGAGATGGGGGTGGGTTGTCGTGGGTTTACTCCGGTCCAATTTTTACAGTGGGGCACAAACTGGGGCAATCCTGTGGTCTGGGGGATTCTGGGGGGAATCACAAGAACTGGAGGGGTCCAGGGGACTTTGGGGGGGCTTGAGGGTCTTGGGGGGGTCGGGGGGTGTTCTGGGACCTGGGGCTGACCCACAGAAGAAGTCAAAAAGCAACAACTGGGGGAATCCCATGGTTGGGGGGGTTCTGGTCCCACAAGCTGGGGGGAGTCACGAGCACTGGAGGGGTCCAGGGGGCTCAGGGGGGGTCGGGGGGGCCCAGGGGGGACTCGGGGGGCTCGGGGAGGATTCTGGGGCCCGGGGTTGACTCACAGAGGAAGTCGGAAAGCCAATCTGGCTGGTCGTAGTGAACGATAGCAACACACAGGGTGTTGAGCGCTACCAGACTGAGCACGGTCCAGTAGAAGGCCTGAGTTTTCACCATCCGCCGGATGTGGAAGCGCATCCGCCGCTCCCGCTTGTGGAAGAAGGTGGAGTTCTCCAGCTTGGCACTTTTGAGGCTGGCACGGGCAAAGGGGGGATCCTGCGGGGACACCCCCCGGGGGACGGGCCCGTCACCCCCGTGGCCCCCCCGAAGCAGCACCCGGCACCCCAATAAAGTGTCACCCAGCACCACACTGCCCCCCAAAACCCTCACCCCGTGACCCAGCACCCCCTAAACCATCACCCAGCACCCCATAAAGTGTCACCCAGCACCCAGTGCCCGCCAAACCCTCACCTCGTGACCCACCACCCCCTAAACCATCACCCAGCACCCCATAAAGCGTCACCCAGCACCCACTGCTCCCCCAAACTGTCATCCAGCACCACCACCACCCCCCTAAACCATCACCCAGCACCCCCCTAAACCATCACCCAGCACCCCCCCAAACCATCACCCCAGCACCCATTGCCCCCCAAACCCTCACCCCCGTGACCCACCACCCTGTAAACCATCACCCAGTACCCCATAAAGTGTCACCCAGCACACCACTGCTCCCCCAAACTGTCATCCAGCACCCCACCACCCCCCTAAACCGTCACCCAGCACACACTGCCCCCTAAATCCTCACCCCATCACCCACCAGCCCCCTAAACTGTCACCCCAGCACCCACTGCCCCCCCAAAGTGTCATCCAGCACCCACCAGCCCCTAAACTGTCACCCAGCACCCACTGCGCCCCAAACCCTCGCCCCATGACCCACCACCCCCTAAACCACCACCCAGCACACCCACTGCCCCCCCCCCAAACTGTCACCCAGCACCCACTGCCCCCAAATCCTCACTCCATGACCCACCACCCCCCAAACTCTCATCCAGCACCCACCAGCCCCTAAACTGTCACCCAGCACCCACTGCACCCCCAAACCCCTCGCCCCATGACCCCACCACCCCCTAAACCATCACACCAGCACCCACTGACCCCCAAACCCACCCTCCCATCACCCACCCACCGCTCCATCCCCCCCCCCATCCCCCTCCACCCCCCGTCACCCTCCCATCCCCCTCCTCCCAGCTGACACCCCCAAGACCCACCCCCCTCCGCCCCCCCCCGCGCCCCCCCACCCACCCATGGCCGCGATGTCCCCCCCCGGAGCCCCCCCACCCCACCCATGGCCGCGATGTCCCCCCCGGAGCCCCCCCACCCACCCATGGCCGCGATGTCCCCCCCCGGAGCCCCCCACCCACCCATGGCCGCGATGTCCCCCCCGGAGCCCCCCCACCCACCCATGGCCGCGATGTCCCCCAGCTGCTCCTCGCCCTCCTCGGGGCTCAGCAGGTCCGTCTTGCTCCTCTTGCTGGTGGCCCTCCGGAGAGCTCCCGCAGGGGGGGGGGGGGGGGCACAGGGGGGCAGCCGTCACCCGGGGGGGGTCCCTCCTGCACCCCCCTCCTCGTGGGGGGGGCCGCCCCCCGAGCCCCGGGGGGGAGGTGGGGGGAGCGGGGACTGCGAACTTACCATCGAAGGGGCGCCGGGGCTCTGCCTCGGGCTCGTCCTCAGCCAGGATCACCTCTTCTGAGGGAAAGTTGGGGGGCTCAGGGGGGGCCGGGGGGGGGTCACAGGGAGGTCCAGAGGGGGTTTAAGGAGGTTTGGGAAGGGTTGGGGGAGGTTTGGGAAGGTTGGGAGAGGTTTGGGGGGGCACTGGGAGCGGTTTAAGGGACTGTGGCGTTGTTTAGGGAGGCGGGCAGGGGTTTAAGGTTTAAGGGGTTAAGGAGGTTTAGGGTGCTCGGGAGGGGTTTTAAGGGGCTTTGCGGGGGTTTAGAAGGGTCGGGAGGGTATGGAGAGTCCCGGGGGGGGTCTCGGGGGGGGGTGGGGTGGGTGTCCCGCCCCTCACCCGCCTTGGAGATCCACTCCATGTATCCGTTGAGCTCCCGCCTCGATCTGCTGCTGCCGCCGCCGCAGCTTCAGGAACGCCCGGCGGTTCTCCACCCGCTCCCGCTCTTTGGCAAACTCCCTGCGGACCCCCCAGGTCAGGGCGGGGGGGGGGGAGGCCCGCGGGGAGCCCCCCCAAGCCACCCCCTTTCCTCCCCCCCCTCCGCCGCCGCCGCTTACCCGGACAGGACCCCCAGCACGAGGTTCAGCATAAAAAAGGAGCCGATGATGATGAGGGGGATGAAGTACAGCCAGTTCCAAGTGTTCCCTGAGGCGTCGTTGCTCTGGGGGGAGTGGGGGGGGGCGCGGGGGGATGCCGTGAGATCGGAGGGTCCCAGGGTGTCCCAAGAGATGGGGGGGGGGGGTCCCATGAGTTGGGGGGGTTCCACAAGTTTGGGGGGGGGGGGAGGAGTTCCCATGGAATGGGAGGGTCCCCATGAGCTGGGGGGGGGGCATGAAACGAGAGAGGGTCCCATGACCTGAGGGTGTTCCCAGGGGGTCCCATGAGCTGGGGGGGGGTCCCATGAAATGGGGGTATTCCCAGGGGGGGTCCCATGAGCTGCAGGGGGGGGTCCCGTGAAATGGGAGGGTCTCATGACCTGGGGGGTGTTTCCAGGGGGGGTCCCATGACACGGGGGTGTTCCCAAGGGGTCTCCCATGAGCTGGGGGTGGTCCCCACGAAATGGGAGGTTCCCATGACCTGAGGGTGTTCCCAGGGGGGTCCCATGAGCTGGGGGGGGGGAGGTGTCCCATGAACTGGGGGGGGGGGTCCCATGAAACGAGAGGGGTCCCATGACCCGGGGGTGTTCCCAGGGGGGGCGGTCCCATGAGCTGAGGGGGGGGGTCTCATGAGCTGGGAGTGTTCCCAGGGGATCCCATGAGCTGGGGGTGTTCCCAGGGGGGGAGGTCCCATGAGCTGAGGAGGGGTCCCATGAGCTGAGGCTGTTCCCGGGGGGCGGGTCCCATGAGCTGGGGGTGGGGTCCCATGACCCGGGGGTGTTCCCGGGGGGGTCCCATGAGGTGAGTGGTGGTTGAGGGCGTCCCATGAAATGGGAGGGGGGGGGGTCCCACGAGCGACACATGAAGTTATGGTGGGACACGGGGGGGGCCTGGGGGGGACAGGGGGGTGACCCAGGATGGGACACCCAGAAGACCCGGGGAGGGGAGGATGGGACAGAAGATGCCCCGGGGTGGGGACAGGAGGCAGCTCCCATGTGGGGAAAGGAGGGGCCCGGGAGCGGACAGGGAGGAGCCCGGGATGGGCCCGCGGGGGGATAAAACCCCCCGGGATGGGCTCGGGGCTCACATAGTAGAGGAGGTCGGCTCCACCCCTTCCATGGTGATGCACTGGAAGACGGTGAGCACGGCGAAGAGGATGTTGTCGAACTGGGTGATGCCGTAGTTGGGCCCTTCCCAATATTTCTCTGCACTTGGTGCCGTTGGGGCAGATCCGCGCCGGCTCGTCCCGTCCGCACGGGACCTCCACCTTGATCTCATCTGGGGGGGGGGAAGGGGAGGGCACAGACCGGCGGATCCCACCTGGCCGGACCCCCCTCGTGTCCGCTCCGGACCCCCCCACGCCGTCCCCAGGACCTCCCCCCCCGTGCCGTTGGGGCAGACCCGGGACCTCCAACGTGAATCTCGTCTGGGAGGGGGGCACAAGGGGTGGGGTCTCTCACCCGGCTGGACCCCCACTCTGTCCCCCGGGACACCCCCCCCCCCCTCCCCGCCGCAGGGCGCTGACAGAAATAGCCGCGGCCAATTAACGGCCTCATCAAGGGAGAGCAGGAATTAGGACGTTCCAAATCCAGCGCCGGCCACGGGCCCCACCGAGATTTGGGGAGAGGGGGGAGGAATCTGCCCCCCCCCCAGCCCCGCTCCCACCCCCATGGCAGGAGTCGAGCCCACCCCGGGGGGGAAACTATTGCAGGGAGGGGGGCAGAGAGGGTTGGAGCGGGAGATTTGGGGGGGTGTTTACGGGGGGGGGTGAGGGGATTTGGGAGTGGGTTAAGGGGGGTTCCAGAAGGTTTGTGGGGTAATGGGGGTTGCTGGAGGGGGTTTGGGAAGGGTTTGGGGGGGTTGGAGGGGTTTGGGAGGATTTAGGGGGGCTTGGGGAGGGGTGCAGGAATTTGGGGATGCCCATGTCGGTTTGCAGAGGGTTATGGGGTTTCCAGGGGGGTCAGGAATGGTTGTGGGGGGTGCAGGGAATTTGGGGGGGATGCAGGGAATTGGGAGAGGTGCAGGGAGTTTGGGGGGTTGCAGGGTGTTTGGGGATGCCCATGTCACTTAGCAGAGGGTTTTGGGGGTTTCCAGGGGGTCTGGAATGGTTGGGGGGGGCGCAGGAAATTTTGAGGGGGGTGCAGGGAATTTGGGGATGCCCAGGTCGGTTTGCAGAGGGTTGTGAAGTTTCCCAGGGGGTCTGGAATGGTTGCTGGGGGGGGGTGGGTTGATGGGGGTTGATGAACCCCAGGTTGGGAGGGGGCTCGGGGGGGTTTGAGGGTGATTTGGGGGGGGGGGGGAGGTGCAGCCCCACACCTGTGACCAGGTCGAAGCAGGTGGTGTGGAATTTGCCCATATAAAACTCTAATCCTATGATGGCGAAGATGAGGATCGCGAAGAAGAGGAGGAGCCCGATCTGCAGCAGCGGGATCATCGCCTTCATGATGGACTCTCAGCACGACTTGTAAACCTGGGGCAGGCAGCGGGGCTCAAGCGGCCCACGGCCCCCCCCCCCTTGACCTCCCCCTGGACCCCTAAAGCCCCCCCTGGGCACTCACTTGGGATCCCCGAGACCAGCTTGAGGGGCCGGAGCACACGCACGGCCCGCAGCGTCCGCAGGTCGAACTGGGAGCCCACCGTGGCCAGGATGCTGAGGGGGGACAGGGGGGGGGGTCAGAGGGCAGGGGGAACCCCCCCGGGGTGGGACCACCCCCCCCAAGCTGGGCCATTGTGGTCACTGAGAGCCACCACGTCCCCTCCCCCAGCCACACGGCCCTCACAGGCTGTGCCACCCCCGTGGCCACCACGGCCCTCCGTGGGGCCACCACAAGCCCTGGGGCACCATCACGGTCACCACGAGCCCCCCCCCGTGTCCCCCCCCACTGCAGGGCCACCACAAGCCCGTGGCTACCGTGAGCTGCTCTGTCCCCACCGCAGAGCCACGAGCCCGTGGCCACCACAAGCCCCTGCAAACCACCCCTATTAGCCCCCGCCTCAGGGCCACCACGAGCCCCGTGGTCACCACGAGCCCCCGTGTCCCCTCCCGGTGTCCCCACAGCCCCATGTGCCCCTACGACCCCCCCTATTTGCCCCCTGCCTCAGGGCCACTACGAGCCTGTGACCACCACAAGCCCCCCCGTGTTCCCCCCCTATTGCAGGACCACGAGCCTGTGGCCACCACAAACCCCTACAAACCCCCTTATTAGCCCCTGCCTCAGGGCCACCACAAGCCCCTGGCCACCACAATCCCCCGTTCCCCCACTGCAGGGCCACCACAAGCCCCTGGCCACCACGAGCCACCATGTCCCCCCCCACAGAACCACAAGACCGTGGCCACCACGAGCCACTACCAGCCCCCCTATTAGCCCCTGCCTCAGAGCCGCGAGCTTGTGGCCACCACAAGCCCCCCCGTCCCCCCCCCCCCCATTGCAGGGCCACCACGAGCCCGCGGCCACCACGAACTTCCCCCCCCGTGTGTCCCGTCCTCCCCCTTCCCCGCGTGTCCCCTCCCCGTGTCCCCGCAGCCCCACGAGCCCCTCAAACCCCCCCCCCCCATTCGCCCCCTGCCTCAGGGCCACCACAAGACCCCCCCCCGTACCTTCCCCCCCGCCCCGTTTGCAGGGCCACGAGCCCGCGGCCACCACGAGCCCCCCCCCCCCCCCCCGCGTGTCCCCCCCCCCGTGTCCCCGCAGCCCCACGAGCCCCTCAAACCCCTCCCCTATTCGCCCCCTGCCTCAGGGCCACCACCAGTCCCCCCCGTTCCCACCCCCCCGCCCCCCATTACTGGCCCACCACGAGCCCGCGGCCACCACACAAGCCCCCCCCCGCGTGTCCCCCGCCCCCGTGTCCCCGCAGCCCCACGTGCCCCGCGGCCGCAGCCGGTGCCGGTGCCGGGGGCGGCAGCTCCAGCTCGGGGATATTTTTAGTCCCTTTTTTTTTTCCGGCGGCGCTGCCGGTGCCGGTGCCAACGGCGGCGGCGGTGCCAGAGCCGGGTGGGCACGGCCGGGTGGGCACAGCCCCGGAGGAAGGGGGGGGTGGAGGGGTGGCGGCCAGCGAGGTCCCCGAGGATCCCGAGGGGGTCCGGGGTTGTCCCCCCCCCCCACCCCCCCAGGGGTTCGTCGCTGTCCCCCACGACTCCCCCCCGGCCCGCGGTGCCGCGGAGGGTCCCCTGTCGCTATGGCAACGGGCCGGACCCTTCGTCTGTGCCACCCCCAGACAAGCGCCCGGTGACCCCCCCCAGTCCCCCCAGTTCATCACCCCCAGACCCCCCCAGTTCATTCACCCCCATTCCCCCCCCCTTCCCTTCGCCCCCATTCCCCCCCCCCCTTCCCTTCACCTCTTTTCCTGGGGGGGGGGGTGCAGAGTAGGGGGCAGGGGGTGGGGGGGGGGGGGAGCAGAGGGAACCCCTCAGCCGCCCCCATTCCCCCCCCCTTCCCTTCACCTCTTTTCCTGGGGGGGGGGGTGCAGAGTAGGGGGCAGGGGGTGGGGGGGGGGAGCAGAGGGAACCCTCAGCCCGCCGAGACCCCCCAAAACCAGCCCCAGGGCCCCCCCCACCTCATTTCCCCTCCAAAGGCGAGTGAAGGACACCTGGGCAGGGCCGGAGGGGCCGGGGGGGGGCTCTGGGGTTGAGGGGGCTTTGAGGTTGTGGTGCTGGGCTGGGGGGAGTGGGGGCTCCGTGTCCGGGGGGGGGTCTCTCAGGACGTGGGGGGGGGGAGGGAGAGGGTTTTGTGTCCGGGGGGGTCTCTGAGCTGCCGCCGGTGCCTCCCGGTGAGTGACACCGCGGGGGACACGTTGTGACAGCGCCGAGAGGCCCCGGGGACACGGGGACAGGACGAGCCGAGAGGCCCCGACTGACGCCCCCTCCCCCTCCGCCCGGCCCCCCCTGGGCCCCCCCCCCCGAGGCCCTGCACAGGAACACGAGGAACACACGTGGGACACACGTGGGGGGGCACAGCCGCTGCAGGGGTGGGTGCAGGGGGGGGTTCCTGCACCCCACACCCCAGTGTGTCCCCCCCCCGTGCCCCCCCGGGGGTCCCTCAGTCCGTGAGCGCCGCAGCGGAGCCCGTGACATTCCCACCTGTGTGTCCCCAAGTGTCCCCCTTCTACAGGTGTCCCCAGGTGTGTCCCCAGGTGTGTCCCCAGGTGTGATTCACCCCATGGGCACCACCATGAAGTCCACGACGCTCACACGTGTGTGTCCCACTCCCAGGTGTCCCCAGGTGTGTCCCAGGTGTGTCCCAGGTGTCCCCAGGTGTGTCCCAGGTGTCCCCAGGTGTCCCCAGGTGTGTCCCAGGTGTCCCCAGGTGTGTCCCAGGTGTGTCCCAGGTGTCCCCAGGTGTGTCCCAGGTGTCCCCAGGTGTCCCCCCCAGGCGTGACTCACCCCGTGAGCACCACCACGAAGTCCATGACGTTCCAGCCGTTCCTCAGGTAGGAGCCTTTGTGGAAGGCGAAGCCCAGGGCGATGATTTTGATCCCGGCCTCGAAGCAGAAGATGCCGATGAAATACGGCTCCGTGTCGTCCTGGGGACGGGGGGGACAGGGGACAGGGGGGACAGGGGGGACAGGTGTGAGGGGACAGGTGACCAGGGGCACGTGACAAGGGTCACAGGCACCCCCCCATCTCGGGGTGAGGGGCCCGACCCCCCCCAACCCCTCCGGTGGCCCCGGGCGGGGGCGGCGCCGCTCCCGGCGTGGCCCAGATTCCCAGTAAGGAGGAAACTGGGACAGCGGCAGGTCCGGGGGGAACTGGGACTCGTGGCCGGCTCGTGGGCTGGGGGTGGGCTGGCAGCCCCCCCACCCCCCGGCCTGCTGCCCACGCTGGGGGGGGACAGGGACACACGGCAGGGACCCCGTGGTGGGTCAGGGACCCCCAGTAGAGCCCCCAGGAGGGCAGGGACCTCCAGCAAAGCCCCAGGGACCCCCCCCACTTGCACCCCCAGGGTGCCCAGGGACCCCCAGTGGAACCCCTGGAGGGGCACAGGGACCCTCCCCAGAACCCCGGGGGTGCCCAGGATCCCTCTCTGAAGCCCCCAGAGAGGGTAGGGACCCCCAGCAGAGCCCCAGGGACTCCCCCCCCCACTTGCACCCCCAGGGTGCCCAGGGACCCCCAGTGGAACCCCTGGAGGGGCACAGGGACCCTCCCCAGGACCCCGGGGGTGCCCAGGGACCCTCACTGGAACCCCTGAGGGGCACAGGGACCCTCCCCAGAACCCCGGGGGTGCCCAGGGACCCCCAGTGGAACCCCTGGAGGGGCACAGGGACCCTCCCCAGAACCCCGGGGGTGCCCAGGATCCCTCTCTGAAGCCCCCAGAGAGGGTAGGGACCCCCAGCAGAGCCCCAGGGACCCCCCCCACTTGCACCCCCAGTGTGACCAGGGACCCCCACTGGAACCCCTGGAGGAGAACAGGGACCCTCCCCAGAACCCCGGGGGTGCCCAGGGACCCTCACTGGAACCCCTGAGGGGCACAGGGACCCTCCCCAGAACCCCGGGGGTGCCCAGGGACCCCCAGTGGAACCCCTGGAGGGGCACAGGGACCCTCCCCAGAACCCCGGGGGTGCCCAGGATCCCTCTCTGAAGCCCCCAGAGAGGGTAGGGACCCCCAGCAGAGCCCCAGGGACCCCCCCCACTTGCACCCCCAGTGTGACCAGGGACCCCCACTGGAACCCCTGGAGGAGAACAGGGACCCTCCCCAGAACCCCGGGGGTGCCCAGGGACCCCCACTGGAACCCCTGGGGGGCACAGGGACCCTCCCCAGGACCCCGGGGGTGCCCAGGGTCCCTCTCTGAAGCCCCCAGGGACGGCAGGGTCTCCTCCCCACTGTCCCAGGGACCCTCCCCCAGCCCCGGGGGTGCCCCCCCGAGCCCTCCCCCCTCACCAGCCGCTCCGACATGGGGGTCTTGTCCTCGTCGGGCAGGTGCTGCTCGAGCGCCAGGACGATGCAGTTGGCGATGATGGTGGCTAAAATCATGTATTCAAAAGGAGTGGGGGTCGAGTCAAGGAAAACACGGGGCTGAGGGACCCCCCCTCCCCCCCAAAACCGCGAAACCGAGGCGGCAGAGGGGCCCCGAGGCGCCCGAAACGGGCACTCCCCTCCCTCCCCCCGTGCCCCCGGTGTCGGCACCGCGTGTTCGGCAGCTCGTTAATTAATTCCCTCATCAAAGCAGCGCCGCGGCGGCCGCGGCTCGAGCCTCGTGCCCGGCGGGGCCACCGCGATCAAAGCGCCCCGGGGACAGCGGGACCCGCCGCGACCCGCGCGGGCACCTCGGTGCGGGGGGTGGCACCGGGCCGGGGGGGGCTGCGGGAGCGGTGGGGGGGGCGGCCCCGGCCCCGCGGTGGTGGCCCTGCCCTGCCCCGTGTCCCCGTGTCCTGTCCCATATCCCTGGCACGGCGGCAGTGCCTCTGTCCTGCCCCACGTCCCCGTGTCCCCTGTCCCCTGTCCCCTGTCCCTGTGCCACCAGTGGTGCCCCTGTCCTGCCCCACATCCCCCTTTCCTGTCCCCTGTCCCCTGCCCCATGTCCCTGTGCCACCAGCCGTGCCCCTGTCCTGCCCCACATCCCCCTGTCCCGTCCCCTGGCCCCCGCCCCATGTCCCTGTGCCACCAGCGGTGCCCGTGTCCTGCCCCACGTCCCCCTTTCCTGTCCCCTGTCCCCTGTCCCCTGTCCCTGTGCCACCAGCGGTGACCCTGCCCTGCCCCACATCCCCCTGTCCTGTCCCCTGTCCCTGTGCCACCAGCGGTGCCTGTGTCCTGCCCCACATCCCTCTGTCCTGTCCCCTGTCCCTGTCCCCTGCTCCATGTCCCTGTGCCCACCAGCGGTGCCCCTGTCCTGCCCCACATCCCCCTGTCCTGTCCCCTGTCCCTGTGCCACCAGCGGTGCCCGTGTCCTGCCCCACATCCCTCTGTCCTGTCCCCTGTCCCTGTCCCCTGCCCCATGTCCCTGTGCCACCAGCGGTGCCCCTGTCCTGCCCCACGTCCCCAGTGGTGCCCCTGCCCGGGGTGGCACCGATGGGCACAAAGATGGGGCCGGATCTGGTCCTGGCCCCGCTGTGGCCGAGGAGGAGATGGCTGCTGGCACTGGGGCTGGCAAGGGATCCCACACGGATATCCAGAGTGGCATGGGATCCTACGTGAATACACAGCATGGCAGGGGATCCCACACGGATACACAGCATGGCACGGGATCCCACATGGATATCCAGCATGGCACAGCACCCAGCATGGATACACACCATGGCACAGGATCCCACATGGATATCCAGCATGGCATGGGATCCCACATGGATATCCAGCATGGCACAGCACCCAGCATGGATACACACCATGGCACAGGATCCCACATGGATATCCAGCATGGCATGGGATCCCACATGGATATCCAGCATGGTACAGCACCCAGCATGGATATCCAGCATGGCACAGGATCCCACATGGATATCCAGCATGGCATGGGATCCCACACGGATATCCAGCATGGCATGGGATCCCACCTGGATATCCAGCATGGCATGGGATCCCACATGGATACACACCATGGCATGGGATCCCACACGGATACACACCATGGCACAGCACCCAACACGGATACCCAGCGTGGCACAGGTGCCCAGCATGGATATCCACCATGGCACAGGATCCCACACGGATACACACCATGGCACAGCACCCAACACGGATACACAGCATGGCACGGGTGCCCAGCACGGCTCCCTGCCATCCCGGCGTGGCACAGCCGTCCCACGCAGCCCCTGGCACAGCCCAGCTCTCCAGCCCAGCCCAGCACTCGGGCACAGCCACCCGGCCCCGTTTATCTGCCCTGGCACAGCTCCGGCACCGCAGGGCACCCGGCACGGCCACCCCGCTGCCCCATCCCGCTGCCCCATCCCAATCCCCCCAATCCCGCATCCCCACCCCGCTGGGCACGGCCCTGGCGCAGCCCCGGCGTGGCTCCGGCACAGCGCAGTGACCTGGCACAGCTACCGGGCACAGCCCCAGGCCCTGGCACGGCCACGCTGCCGGGCACAGCACGGGGATCCGGTGCCGCTCTCCGGCACGGCACAGCTCCCTGGCACAGCCCGGGGATCCGGCACTGCTCCCGGTGCCAGTACCCGCCCCGGCAGAGCTCCCTGGCACGGCCCGAGGATCCAGCGCTGGTATCCCTGGCACGGCCTGGTTCTCCAGCACAGCTCCCGGTGCCGGTGTCCCTGGCACAGCCCCTGGCACAGCCCGGGGATTCAGTGCTGGTATCCCTGGCATGGCTCCTGGCACGGCCCAGTTTTCCAGCACGGCTCCCTGGCACATCCCGGGGATCCAGTGCCAGTATCCGGCCCGGAACAGCTCCTGGCACGGCCCGGTGAGAACTAGGGCAGCGGCACCGCGATGCAGCACCGAGCCGGGAGGATCCAGGAGGGATCCAGCACCGATCCAGGAGGGATCCAGCACCGATCCTGCATGGATCCAGCCCAGATCCAGCCCAACTCCAGCCCAGATCCAGCACCAATCCAACAGCAACCCAGGAGGGATCCAGCACCAATCCAACACCAATCGAGCCCAGATCCAGCACCAATCCAGCCCAGATCCAGCACAGATCCAGCCCAGCACAGCCCCTCAACCACGGGGCTCTGCCCCCCCAAACCAAGCTCGGGGGTCTCCCCTGCCCCCCCTTTCTGTGCCTTCCCCCCCTCCCGGAGCGGGGGGGTCCCCGTCAGGCTGGATTTTGGGATCCCCGGGAGCATCCCCCGGGCTCCCGCCGCCCCCTCGCCCCGGGACCGGCGTGGGAGGCTCCGGTGCCGCAGGATGGGACCCGCAGGGCCGCGGGGTGGTGGTGGGGGGGGTGATGCATCGCCACACACCCCCCTCAGCACGCCGGGGCACCCCCCAAAGCCCCTCCCCGGCCCCACCGCGACGCCCCTTCCCCATCGCGCGGCCCCGCGCCCGTCGCCGCGGCCCCGCGCCCCGGGCACGGCGCTGCCGGTCCCGCTGCGGCACAAAACGGCGCGGCCACCACCCCTCCCCGGGACCCGCACCCCCCGATCCGGCACCCCCAGACCCCCCCTGGGACCCACACCCCACGATCCGGCACCCCCAGACCCCCCCCGGGACCCGCACCCCCCGATTCGGCACCCCCAGACCTCCCCTGGGACCCGTACCCCCCGATCCGGCACCCCCAGACCCCCCCCAGGGACCCGAACCCCCCGATCCGGCACCCCCAGACCCCCCCCAAGGGACCCGCACCACCCGATCCAGCACCTCCAGACCCTTCCCCGCACCCCCTCCCCCGATTTCGGGGTCACCGTGGATGTGCCGAGGGGCTGCCCAGATCCCCAAACTGCCCTCGGTGCCAGGGGGTGTCCCCAAATCTCATGGCACCCCCAGCAGCACCCCAAAAGCTCGAAGTGACCCCACACACCCCATGCAGGGCCCCCCCCCCGGCTGCCAGGAGAGGTGACAGTGGCTGTTTTGGGGTGACGGGGGCCCTTTTGGGGTGATGGGGTCCCTTTTGGGGTGCTGCTGTTGCTGGCCGAGGGTTTTGGGGTGCAGGAAGAAGGGGGAAGGGGCCCAAGGAGCTGCAGCCCCCCCAAAAACCAGCCCCCAAACACCCCACTAGGGGAGGGGGACGAATGTAGGGACACCCCCGAGTCTGGGGGGACCCTGGGGGGATGAAGATGGGGGGCCCGGGGGGGCTGTGGGGTGCAGGGACGTGGGGATGAGGCCCCACTATGGGACTGGGGACCCTCATGCAGGACAGGGACAGGGACCCCAATGAGGGTCACAGGGAGTGGTGACCCCAAAAGGGGGACAGGGACCCCAATGCAGCCCATGGTGACCCCAAAAGGAGGGACAGGGACCCCAATGAGGGTCACAGGGAGTGGTGACCCCAAAAGGAGGGACAGGGACCCCAATGAGGGTCACAGGGAGTGGTGACCCCAAAAGGGGGACAGGGACCCCAATGCAGCACATGGGGACCCCAATACAGGCCAGGGTTGGTGACCCCAAGGTGGGGCTGGTGACCCCAATATGGGGCTGGAGAGGTGACACGTGACAGCGATGGGGATCCCAGTGCAGGACACAGAAATGGGGTCCCCAAAGGAGTTCAGGGATGGGGACCCTCCTGCAGGTCAGGGGGACCCCAGAGCAGGTCAGGGGATGGAGCTGTGGGATTGGGACCCCAAAATGGGGCTGGTGACCCCAATATGGATCTGGAGAGCTTAGGCAGGCCATGGTGACCCCAAAATGGAGATGGAGACCCCAGTGCAGCACAGGGGGACAGGGACAGGGTATGGAGACCCCAATATGGAGCTGGGGACCCCAATGCAGGCCAAGGGACCTCAATATGGGACTGGGGACCCCAATGCAGGACAGGGGACCCAAATGCAGGGCAGAGAGAGCCCAATATGGACCTGGAGAGTTCATGCAGGACATGGTGACCCCAATGCAGGACTGGAAACCCTAAAGTTGGACTGGGGACCCCAATACAGGACTGGGGACCCTAAAGTTGGACTGGGGACCCCAATGCAGGACATGGTGAACCCAATGCAGGACTGGGGACCCCAGTGCAGGACAGGGGACCCTAAAGTTGGACTGGGGACCCCAATGCAGGACACAGCGACCCCAATGCGGGACTGGAGACCCTAAAGTTGGACTGGGGACCCCAATGCAGGACGTGGTGACCCCAATGCAGCCCAGGCGACCCCAATGCAGGACATGGTGACCCCAATACAGCCCAGGCGA
The DNA here is from genome assembly GCF_025592945.1 of Manacus candei. NCBI lineage: Eukaryota > Metazoa > Chordata > Aves > Passeriformes > Pipridae > Manacus > Manacus candei. The sequence continues at coordinate 47,618 of NW_026138258.1, forward strand.
CCCCAATGCAGGACGCGGTGACCCCAATACGGGACCGGGCACCCCAGTGCGGGACACGCTGACCCCAATTCAGGACTGGGGACACCCATTGCAGGACAAGTGACCCCAATGCAGGACTGGGGACCCCAATGCAGGACACGGTGACCCCAATGCAACCCGGGGGCCGGGGGGTCCTCGTGCCAGTCCCAGTTCCCCCCTCGCGGGGTGCGGGGGGTGCCAGAGCCGGGTTGCCCCGTGCCCGGGGGTGGGGTGGGGAGGTCCGGCGTGGGGGTTTCCCCCCCCCTCCAGCCCCAAAAGGATATGGCCATTCGGTGATCTTTTTGGCGTATTTCCTCACCACGTTGTCCTCGCTGAAGAGAAAGAGCGAGCGGTTGACGGTGAGGCAGTTCTGCCGCACCGGGATGGGGTTGTACAGGGCCATGGTGCGGGCGCGCTGGGCCATGGACTGTTTGTAGAGGCGCTGCGCCCCGGGGGGGCCCTGCCGAGGACCCCCTCCCGCGCCCCGGCCCCCCGCCGCCGCCCCGGGGCCGCTCCCGCCGCCGCCGGGCCCGTAACGGGCCGCCACCTCCTCTCCGAAACGAGCCATCCCGCCGCGGGGGGGGGGTCACGCTGCTGAGGCCGGCACCGCCGAGGAGCTCATCACATCCCATGGGCCCCCCCCTAAATCCTCGGAGGGGGGGGTCGGGGGTCGGGGTCCGTCCCGACCGGGCGCGGGGCGCTCAGAGCGGGGCCGGCATCCCGAGCATCCTTCGGTGCGGCGGCGCGGCCCCCCCGCGCCGCCGGTGCGGCGAGAGGGGGGGGACCCCCGGGATTTGAGGGGGGTCCGTGGGGTGCGGGGGTCCCTCTGCTCCGGCTCCCGATGTCCCGGAGCGGGGGGGGTCGCGGCTCTGCGGCTCCCGGTGCCCCGCTGTGTGTGGGGGGGGGTCCCTCCGCTGCGGTGCCCCGGAGGATGGGGGGGGGTGTCCTTCTGCTGCGGTGCCCCCCCCCCCCGCAAGCCGGTGCGGGGGGTTTCGAGGGGCACCCCCCGGTGTAAAAGCGTCCCCGGCGCTGCGGCTCCCGGTGCGGGGGGGGTCGGGTCCCGGTGCCCCCGGAGCGGGTTGCGGGGGTCCTGGCGCTGCGGTGCCCCGGTTTCGCGGGAGGGTCCCTCCGCTGCGGCTCGCGGTGCTCCCGGCGCGGGGTGCGGGGGTCCCGGCGCTGCGGCTCTCGGTGCCCCCCCGGGGGGGGAGTTGCGGTAATTTTGGGGCGGTGGGGGGTGGGGGGGAGGCAGAAAAAGCCGGGGCTCGCTCAGCGCATCCCGGCGCCCCCGGCCCGGAGCATCAGTGAGAAAGGGAGGGAGGTAAAAAAAATCCACCCAAAATCCCCAAATGGTCCCAAAATCCAAAGGATCGATAGAAAAAAAGGCGGCGGCGGACGGTGGGGGTGCGGACCCCCCCCCTCGGGGCGGCGGGGCCGGGCGGGGGTCGCCGTCAGCCCCCCGGCAGCAGCGGGGTGACGGGGCCCATCGGGCCGGGCTGCGGCAGAGCTCGCGCTGCTGCTGCTCCTCCTCCTCCTCCTCCTCCCCCTCCTCTTCCCCCCCCCCCCAGTACCCGAGACCTTCCTCCTCCTCCTCCTCCTCCTCCTCCTCCTCCTCCTCCTCCTCCTCCTCCTCCCCAATGCCCAGGACCTTCCTCCTCCTCCTCTTGCTCCCCAATGCCCGGGACCTTCCTCTTCCTCCTCCTTCTCCTCCTCCTCCTGCCCCCCCAGTGCCCAGGACCTTCCTCCTCCTCGTCCTCCTCCTCCTCCTCCTCCTCCTGTCCCCCAATACCCGGGACCTTCCTCCTCCTCCTCTTCCACCTCCTCCTCCTACTCTCTTGCTCCCCAATACCCGGGACCTTCCTCCTTCCCTCTCCTCCTCCACCTCCTCCTCCTCCACCTCCTCCCCCCAGTTCCCAGGACCTTCCTCCTCCTCCTCCTCCTCCTCCTCCTCCTCCTCCTCCTCCTCCTTTAGTTACCCCACAATTAATTAGCGGGGTTTAATTACCCCGCCGCTGCCTCAGTTTCCCCCCGCGGTGACCCCGCTCTCACCCCCAGCCCCCCCCCGGTCCGACCCCCCTCCGGGGGATGGGCAGCGGTGCCCCCCCTCCCTCCGTGGGGTCCCCCCCTCGACCCCCCCCCCCGAACGGGCCGAACTGGGTCAGGGGGTGCCCCCCAGCCCCCGGTGACGTCACGGCCCTTTGTCCCGGCGCCGCTTTTGTCCCGGCGCCGCCGCAGCGGCCGCACGTGGCACTGCCGGTGTCACCCCCGGGGCCACCGCGACCCCGCGACACCCGCGGGGGGGGGCACAGAGCACCCCCGGACCCCCCCACCCCGGCCCCGGGTCAGCGGGGACCCCCGCGGGGACCGTCCCCGGTGGGAGGACCCCGAGCAGGGACTGTCCCCAAAGGGGACTGTCCCCAAAGTGTCACCTGTGGGGTGGGGACCCCAAACCCCGGGGGGGGGACCCCAAACCCCAGGGGGGGGGGCGGGGGGACCCTCTGGGCTCTGGGGGCTTCTGGGGTCAGCTCGCACGTGTGTGCACGGCCTGACATGTGTGTGCACGGCCTGATGTGTGGGCATGGCCTGACACGTGTGTGCACAGCCCTACACATGTGTGCACGGCCTGACACGTGTGGCCATGACCCCACATGTGTGTTCACAGCCCCACATGTGTGAGCACAGCCCCATGTGTGTGCGCATGACCCCACATACGTGTACACGGCCTGACATGTGTGTGCACGGCCTGACACGTGTGTGCACGGCCTGACACGCATGTGCACGGCCTGACATGTGTGTGCACATGACCCCACATATGTGTACATGGCCTGACATGTGTGTCCATGACCCCACATGTGTGTGCACAGCCCCACGTGTGTGTGCATGTCCCCACATGTGTGTGCATGGCCTGACACATGTGTCCATGGACCCCACATGTGTGTGCATGGCCTGACACATGTGTCCGTGACCCCACATGTGTGTGCGTGGCCCCATGTGTGTGTGCACGGCCTGACACGTGTGTCCATGACCCCACATGTGTGTCCATGGCCTCACACGCGTGTGCCAGTGCTGCCACTCCGGTCCCCACGTGTCCGTGGCTCCGGCACGGCCCCAAATCGCAGACTCAGCACTTTCCCCTGCCCGGACTCTCCCCGGGCCGGTGCCAACATCACACGTGTGTCCCACCGTGCTGACACTGAGCCCTGCTGTCCCCAAGGGCTACCAGACCCCCACGTCCTCCCCGTGTCTCCCCGGTGTCCCCCTGGATGTCCCTCAGGCTGGTCCGTGTTGGACGTGGCCGTGGGGACACGGGGGGTGGCCGTGGGGACACGGGGGTGGTCCCAGGGCCGTGGTGGCCCAGCAGTGGCTCATTAGCGGGTCCCTGTGATGAGGCGGTGGCTCATTAGCAGGTCCCTGTGATGAGGCAGCGCCCACCGACGGGGACGGATCAAAGGCCACCGGGGCCACCGCGGTGGTACCTGCTGGGGACAGGGACGGTGGTGGCAGGTGTGTGACAGGGATGGCGACGAGGACAATGGCACTCCCACGGGGACACGGGGGGGTGGGGGGGGACGGGGACACTGCCACCCTCATGGGGACATAAGGGGACACCACCAGCCCATGAGGACATGGAGGGATGGGGACGGGGATGGGGACACCGCCACCCTCGTGGGACCCACAGCAAAGGGACAGTGACAATGCCACCCCCATGGGGACCCAGGGTGATGGGGGGGGGGCTGTGGGGGGCCCCCACTGCCCGACCTGTCGTGTCACCCCCGTGACAGCCCTGTGTCACCCCCCGGGGAACTGAGGTTGCCGGGGGGGCCTGATGGGACCAGGGGACACCGTGGGGGGATCTGGGGGAGAGGACAGTGAGGGGACCCCAGAACTCGGGGGCAGGGGGGGGATATCCCCTACAGGGAGGGGCTGGGGGGGCTCTGGGTGCTCCAGGTTGCCACGGGCCCCCCCGTTGCTAGGGAGACCGCGTTGCTATGGGCCCCATTGCTACGGAGATGGTCCCGTTGCTATGGACCACTGTTACTATGGACTCCATTTCTATGGGCCCCGTTGCTATGGAGACTCCCATTGCTATGGACCCCCGTTGTGATGGACCCCCCGTATCTATGGAGACCCCCGTTGCTATGGAGCCCCGTTGCTATGGGCCCAGTTGCTATGGAGATCCCGTCGCTATGGTCCTGCTGCTCCTATGGACCTGTCGTTGCTATGCACTCTCGTTGCTATGGGCCCCCTTGAGATGGAGCCCCGGTTGCTATGGTCCTGCCGTTTCTACGGGCCCCGTTGCTACGGGCCCCGTTGCTATGGAGCCTAGTTGCTATGGACCAGTCGTTGCTATGGCCCCCGTTGCTAAGGGCCGCCGTAAGCCACGGCTCTGCGGCGCCGCCAGGGGTCGCAAACGCGCGGCTGCGGGAGGGGCGGGGCCGCCCGGCAGACTCCGCCCCTCGGCCGCTGGTGGAGCAATCAGCGCGCGGTGACGCAAAGGAAGGGGCGGGGCCTGAGCGGCGGAGCCGGAAGAGGTTCGTGGGGAACTGGGGGGACGGGGGGACCAGTATAAACCAGTATAGACCAGTATGGGTCAAGGACCCCACTACAGACCCCAGTATAGACCAGGGACCCCCAGTATAGACCCCAGTATAGACCAGGGACCCCCAGTACAGACCCCAGTATAGACCAGGGACCCCCAGTACAGACCCCAGTATAGACCAGTAACCCCAGGACAGATCCCAGTATAGACCAGTAACCCCAGGACAGATCAGTGACCCCAGAATAAACCAGTGACCCCAAACTGGGGGAGGAGGGGCGGCCCCAGTGCAGACCAGTGACCATTACCCCCATACTGGGAGGGGGTCCCTGTCCCAGTACAAACTGGGGGCTCCCCAGTAACCTCCTCGTCCCCTCCAGGTCCTGCCTGTGCTCCAGAGACCCTCGGCCATGGTGAGTGGGGACGGGGCCACCTCGGGGCCACCACAGGACTACCGGGGCCACCTCGGGGCCACCTCGGGGCCACCGGGGCCACCACAGGACTGCCGGGGCCACCTCGGGGCCACCTTGAGGCCACCGGGGCCACCACAGGACTACCGGGGCCACCTCGGGGCCACCGTGGCTGCACCGGGGACCTCTGGGCCACCAGGGCCACCAGGAGGCTACTGGGGCCGCCTCAGCAGCATTGAGGCCACCACAGGGCCACCTCGGGGCCACCGGGACCACCACGGGACCACCCTGGGCCCACCAGGGCCACTGTGGCTGCACCGGAGGCATCTGGGCCACCGCGGCCACCCTGGGGCCACTGGGGCCACCTCGGGGCCACTGGGCCACCGGGAGTGCACTGGGGCCACCTCAGGGCCACTGTGGCTGCACCGGGGACCTCCGGGCCACCAGGGCCACCAGGAGGCTACTGGGGCCACCTCAGCAGCATTGGGGCCACCTCAGCAGCATCGAGGCCACCTTGGGGCCACCGGGACCACCCTGGGACTACTGGGGCCACCTTGGGGCCACCAAGGCCACCGAGGGGCCCCCCCGTGACCCCCCAATGTCCCCCCAGGGCGAGCGCAAGGGCACCAACAAGTACTACCCCCCCGACTTCGACCCTGCCAAGGTGGGTGGGGGCGATTGGGGGGTCGAGGGGGGCTGGGAGGGTGTCAGGGGGGATTTTGGGGGGGGCTAGGGGCGATTTTTGGAGGTTTGGGGGGATTTGGGGGGGTCGTAAGGGGGGGGGGTTGGGGTTAAGGGGTTTTTGGGGTTTTGGGGGGCTGCCAGGGGGGTGTCAGGGGGTTTTTTGGGGGGGTTTAGGGGAAACTGGGGGGATTTTTGGGGGCGTTTAGGGACGATTTTTGGAGGTTTGGGGGGAACTGGGGGGCTGTGAAGGGGGATTTGGGGGGCCTGGGGGGGCTGTCGGGGGGATTTGGGGTTAAGGGGTTTTGAGGGAGGTTCTGGGGGGCTGCCAGGGGGGTGTCAGGGGGGATTTTGGGGGAGTTTAGGGGCGATTTTTGGAGGTTTGGGGGGAACTTGGGGGGGTTTAGGGGGAAGTTTAGGGGGTGCTGGGGGGATGTCGGGGTTTTGGGGGAATTTGAGGGGCTGGGGGAGTTGTAGAGGGGAGTTTGGGGTTAAGGAGTTTTTGGGGTCCTGGGGGGCTGCCAGGGGGGTGTCAGGGGGGATTTTTTGGGGGGGGAGTTGGAGGTTTGTGGGGAACTGGGGGGTGTAAGGGGAAATTTGGGGGGGCTGAGGGTGTTGGGGTTTTGGGGGAATTTGGGGGGCTGGGGGAGTTGTAGAGGGGAGTTTGGGGTTAAGGAGTTTTTGGGGTCCTGGGGGGCTTCCAGGGGGGTGTCAGGGGGGATTTTGGGAGGGTTTAGGGGCGATTTTTGGAGGTTTGGGGGGAACTGGGGGCGGGCGTAAGGGGGGAACTGGGAGGGGCTGGTGGGGCTATCAGGGGGAGTTTGGGGTTAAGGGGTTTTTGGGGTTCTGAGGGGCTGCCGGGGGGGTGTCAGGGGTTTTTTTGGGGTGCTGTGGACCCCCCTAACCCCTCTTTTCCCCCCTCAGCATGGCTCCCTCAACAAGTACCACCACAGCCACCCCCTGCGGGAGCGCGCCCGGAAGCTCTCCCAGGGCATCCTGGTCATCAGGTGAGGAGGGGACACCCCAAAACGGCCCCTGGAACAGCTTGGGGGGTCCCCAGGACTCCCCCAAACCCTCCCTGTGGCTCCCTGTGCCCCCCAAACCCTCCCTCTGCCCCCCCCCAGGTTCGAGATGCCCTTTAACATCTGGTGCGACGGGTGCAAGAACCACATCGGGATGGGTGAGTGGGGCTGGGGGCGGCTTTGGGGGGGTCAGGGGGGTGTTGGGGAGGTTCTGGGGGGGGCTTGGGGGGGTAAGGGAGAGGTTGTTGGGGGTTTGGGGGGGCTGGGGGATGTCAGGGGTTGTTTTTTGGGTAGGGTCTGTCTGGGGGGTTTTGAGGGGGATCAGGGCATTCAAGTGGCCTGGCAGCGGAGTTTTTGGGGGCAGGGGGTGTTTTGGTGAGTCCCAGGGCGTTTGGGTGGTCAGGGGGACCCCGAAATCCTTTGGGGGGGTGGGTCTGACCCCCCCCCACCGCCCCCCCTCCTCCCTCAGGCGTCAGGTACAACGCGGAGAAGAAGAAGGTGGGGAATTACTACACCACCCCCGTGTACAGGTGGGTGTGACCCCCCCCCCGAGCTCTGGGGACACCTGGGGACACCTGGGGACACCCCCTGAGCTGTGACCCCCCCCCCGGGCCCCCCCAGGTTCCGGATGAAGTGTCACCTGTGCGTGAACCACATCGAGCTGCAGACGGACCCCGCCAGCTGCGACTACGTCATCGTGAGCGGGGCCCGGCGCAAGGAGGAGCGCTGGGACCCCCGGGACAGCGCCCAGGCCCCGCCCCCCTGTGAGTCCAGCACAGCCCAGTAACACCAGTAACACCAGTATGGCCCAGTAACACCAGTAACCCCAGTGTGACCCAGTCCCAGTGCCCCCAGTGAGTCCCAGTGCCCCCAGTGAGTCAGTCCCAGAAGGAGCACTGGGACCCCCCGGGACAGCGCCCAGGCCCCGCCCCCCTGTGAGTCCAGGACAGCCCAGTAACACCAGTAACACCAGTAACCCCAGTATGGCCCAGTAACACCAGTAACCCCAGTATGGCCCAGTCCCAGTGCCCCCAGTTCCTCCCAGTGCCCCCAGTGAGTCAGTCCCAGAAGGAGCACTGGGACCACCCGAGACAGCGCCCAGGCCCCGCCCCCCTGTGAGTCCAGCACAACCCAGTAACACCAGTAACCCCAGTATGGCCCAGTAACCCCACTCGGGCCCAGTCCTAGCCCCACTGGTCAGATCCAGTCACTCCCAGTTCCTCCCAGTGCTCCCAGTTCCCATTCCAGGAGCAGAAGGAGGACCTGGCACAGGATCCCATGTGCTCCCAGTCACTCCCAGTGTTCCCAGTGCTCCCAGTTCCCATTCCAAGAGCAGAACAAGCTCCTCGTGCAGGATCCCATGTGCCCCCAGTGCCCCCAGTGCTCCCAGTGCTCCCAGTACTCCCAGTGCTCCCATTGCCCCGTTCCCTTTGCCAGCCCTGGAGCAGAAGGAGCGCCTGGCACAGGATCCCATGTGCCCCCAGTGCTCCCAGTGCTCCCAGTGCCTTTTCCAGCCCCGGAGCAGGAGTGCCTGGCACAGGATCCCATGTGCCCCCATTGTTCCCAGTGTTCCCAGTGCTCCCAGTGCTCCCATTGCCCCATTCCCTTTCCCAGCCCCGGAGCAGGAGTGCCTGGCACAGGATCCCATGTGCCCCCAGTGCCCCCAGTGCTCCCAGTGCTCCCATTGCCCCTGTTCCCTTTCCCAGCCCCGGAGCAGGAGCGCCTGGCACAGGATCCCATGTGCCCCCAGTCACTCCCAGTGCTCCCATTGCCCCTGTTCCCTTTCCCAGCCCCGGAGCAGGAGCGCCTGGCACAGGATCCCATGTGCCCCCAGTGCTCCCAGTGCTCCCATTCCCCCTGTTCCCTTTCCCAGCCCCGGAGCAGGAGTGCCTGGCCCTTGATCCCATGTGCTCCCAGTTCCTCCCAGTGCCCCCAGTGCTCCCATTCCCCCCGTTCCCTTTCCCAGCCCCGGAGCAGAAGGAGCGCCTGGCCCTCGACCCCATGTTCCGCCTGGAGCACGGGGTGCAGGACCGGGGGGTCCTGGAGCGCGAGACCCCCACCCTGAGCCGGCTGCAGGAGGCCCAGGACGCCTGGAGGGACGACTTTGGCCTCAACAGCCGCCTGCGCCGCCAGTTCCGGGTGAGGGACCCCCCCAAAATACCAACCTGGGGGTTGGGGGGGATCTGGGACCCCCAAAAAACCCACCCGGCACCCCCTCAACCACACACTGAGGGGGCCTCGAGACCCCTCAAAAGCCCAACGCTGGGGTCTCGCCCAAGCCTAGGAGGGCCTGGGACCCCAACATATTCCCCTGGGACCCCAAAATACACCCCTGGGACCCCCAAAATGCACCCGTGTGTGTGTGGGGGATCTGGGACCCCTAAAAAACCCACCTGGCACCCCCTCAACCACACACTGAGGGGGCCTCGAGACCCCTCAAAAGCCCAACGCTGGGTTCTTGCCCAAGCCTGGGAGGGCCTGGGACCCCAAAATATTCCCCTGGGACCCCAAAATACACCCCCAGGACCCTCAAAATGCACCCAGGACCCCCATAATGCACCCCATGTGGGTGGGGGGGATCTGGGACCCCCAAATGACCCACCTGGCACCCCCTCAACCACACACTGAGGGGGCCCCAAGACCCCTCAAAAGCCCAACGCTGGGTTCTTGCCCAAGCCTGGGAGGGCCTGGGACCCCAAAATACCCCCTCGGGACCCCCAAAATGCACCCGAGGGTTGGGGGGGGGGATCTGAGACCCCCAAGAAACCCAGCTGGCACCCCCAACCACCCACTGTGGGGGGGGGGGCTGGGGGACCCCCCAAAACCGCAATGCTGAGTCCTTGCCCCAACCTGGGAGCGCCCTGAGACCCCAAAATACCCCCCCGGTGGTGGTGGTGGTGGGGCTCTGGGACCCCCACCCACCCAGTGCGGGGGTCTCTGCCCCCCCTCCCCTCACCCGCACGGGGGGGGGGTCTCGACCCCCCTTTTTGCCCCCCCCCCCAGGAGGAGAAGCGGACGCTTCGGGAGGAGGAGGAGGAGGCGGCGGCGCTTCGGGCTCGGGCGGGGCTGAGCATCCCCCTGCTGCGGGAGGAGGAGGAGGATCGGCGCCTCGCCGCCCTGCTCACCCTGCGCGCCCCCGACTGTGCGTGGGGGGGGGGGCCGGGGGGGGCGTTTTTGGGGGGCTCAGGGGGGTCCAGCCCCCCCCCCCGGTGACCCCCCCCTCCCCTTGTGCCCCCACAGCCTACGAGGAGAAGCAGCGGCTGAAACGCTCTGAGATCTCCCACCGGCCCTGGTTCGGCCCCGGGACCCCCCAAAAAACCCGGGGACCCCTCGGGGGGGGGGTCCGAGCGCCCAAGGGACCCCCCGGCCCCCCCCACCCCGACCCCCGCCGGGCTCGGCATCGTGCGCAGGAGGGAGAGTGGGGGGGTGGAGGGAACCCCCCCGGGGAACGCCGGCCCTGGGGGGGACCCCCCTGCAGCTCCCCAAGGTAGGGGGGATCCCCCTGCGGCCCCCCAAGGTAGGGGGGACCCCCCTGCAGCCCCCCAGGATGGGGGAGACCCCCCTGCCCCGCTCCCGGGCCTCCCCAGGGCCGCGCCCCCCCCCGTCCCTCGTCGCCGACTACTCGGACTCCGGCTCTGACAGTGCCTGAGCTGCTGTTTGGGGGGGCTGGACCCCCCCGGGGGTGGTCTGGGGGGGCCACTCAGACCCCTCCCCACCCCCACAGACCCCCCCTCCTTTCCCCTGTAATTTATACCCCCCCCAGCACCCCAAAATTAAATGGGGTTGGTGGCACCGGTGTCCTGTAGTGTGTGTCCCACCCCTTGCTGGGAGAAGCCCCCCCCCCCCAGTTGGAACCCACCCCCCCCCGAGTTGGGGACCCCCCCACGACGAAGAGGGATGTCCCCCTACCATGGGACTCCCCCCCCCCAAATTGAGACATCCCCCCAAATTGGGACCCCCCCCCCCATCGTGAATTAGGGATCCCCCACCCCGCCATGGGACCCCCCCCCGGATTGGGATCCTCCTCCCGCCCCCCCCCCCTCTGTGGGACCCCCAAATGGACCAGGAACCCCCCCTGGGATTGGGGGTGTAAACCAGTGAGCCCAGTATAAACCAGTGAGCCCAGTATGGACCAGTGACCCCAGTAAGGACCAGTGACCCCAGTATGGACCAGTGAGCCCAGTACAGCCCAGTGAACCCAGTATGGACCAGTGAGCCCAGTATGGACCAGTGAGCCCATTATGGACCAGTGACCCCAATACGGACCAGTGACCCCAGTATGGACCAGTGAGCCCAGTAGAGCCCAGTGAACGCAGTATAAACCAGTGAGCCCAGTACGGACCAGTGAGCCCAGTACAGCCCTATGAGCCCAGTATAAACCAGTGATCCCAGTATGGACCAGTGACCCCAGTATAAACCAGTGACCCCAGTATAAACCAGTGATCCCGACGTCGGGGGGGAGGGAGGGGGCGGAAGCGACGGGTTTCCAACCTGGGCCGGGACCCCCCTGGATCGGGACCCCCGTGGTGTCACTGGGGGGTGTCCCCCCTATTCCCGGGGGTTGTCCCTTCATTCCTGGGGGTATCCCCCCATTCCCGGGGGTTGTCCTCCATCCCGGGGGGGTTGTGCTGTGGGTGTGACCCCCCCCTCCCCGTTGCGGGGGGGCCGGAAGGGGCGGGTGGGGTCGGTTCAGGATCGGGCCCCACGTGGTGTCACTGGGGGGTGTCCCCCTATTTCCAGGGGGTTGTCCCCCCATTCCCAGGGGTTGTCCCCCCATTCCCGGGAGTTGTCCCCCATGCCGGGGGGGTTGTGCTGGGGGTGTGACCCCCCCTCTCCGCTCCGGGGGGGCCGGAAGGGGCGGGGAGGTGGGGGTCGGTTCAGGATCGGGCTCCACGTGGTGTCACTGGGGGATGTCCCCCCTATTCCCGGGGGTTGTCCCTTCATTCCTGGGGGTATCCCCCCATTCCCAGGGGTTGTCCCCCATGGCGGGGGGGTTGTGCTGTGGGTGTGACCCCCCCTCCCCGTCGCGGGGGGGCCGGAAGGGGCGGTGTTGTCCCCGCGATGGCGCTCGAGTCGCTCCGGTACCAACGCGGGTCCCTCGAGGTCCTGAACCAGCGGCTGCTGCCGGGGCAGCTCCGCTATGAGCGGGTGGGGGACGTGGAGCGGGCCTGGGGGGCCATCCGGGACATGGAGGTGAGGGGAGACCCCCCCCCCCGAAAACTCCTGAGACCCCTGAACACCCTAAACCCACCCCCGTCCTGATCCCCCCAACCCCTGACCCCTCCCAGTCCTGACCCCCCAACCATTGACACCCCCCCAGCCCTGGGGGTCCATCCGGGACATGGAGGTGAGGGGAGACCCCCCCCCGAAAACCCCTGAGCCCTCCCTGAACCCCCTGAACCCACCCCCGTCCTTATACATCCAATCCTTGACCCTGACCCCCCCCCAGTCCTTACCCCCCAAACACTGACACCCCCCCCCCCAGCTTTGGGGGGCTCCTGCCATCGCCCTGGTGGGGGTTTCAGGACCCCCAGGATGGTGATGGGGCTGTTGTGACCCCCCCAAGATGATGATGGGGGTTCAGGGGACCCCCTTAACCCCCCCTTGTATGGTGATGGGGCTGTTATGACCCCCCCCATCTCCCTAGGGGGGGTTTAGGACCCCCAGGATTGTGATGGGGCTGTTGTGACCCCCCCCCCCCAGGTTCGGGGGGCTCCTGCCATCGCCCTGGTGGGGGGTTTAGGACCCCCAGGATGGTGATGGGACTGTTGTGACCCCCCCCCAGCTTTGGGGGGCTCCTGCCATCACCCTGGTGGGGGGTTTTAGGACCCCCAGGATGGTGATGGGGCTGTTGTGACCCCCCCCCCAGGTTCGGGGGGCTCCTGCCATCGCCCTGGTGGGGGGTTTTGGACCCCCAGGATGGTGATGGGGCTGTTGTGACCCCCCCCTCCAGGTTCGGGGGGCTCCTGCCATCGCCCTGGTGGGCTGCCTGAGCCTGGCGGTGGAGCTGGCGGGGGGCTCGGGCCCCACGGAGGATTTGGGGGCGCTGGAGGAGTTCGTGGGGCAGAGGTTGGGGGTCCTGCTGGGGGCCCGGCCCACGGCCGTCAACATGGCCCGCGAGGCCCAGCGGCTCCGGGCCTTCGTCCGCACCAGGGTCGAGACCCCCGGGGTCACCCCCCAGCAGCTCAGGGAGAGGTACGGGGGGTCTGGGGGGGGGAACTGGGGGGAACTGGGGGGAAATTGGGGGGTCTAGGGGGGGAGTTGGGGGGCTGGGAGTGATGTGAGGGGGTATTGGGGTGCTGTGGGGGGGTTATTGGGATCTCCCAGGGGTGGGTTTGGGGTCCTGTGACACCTCTGGTGTGGATTTGACGTGTTTAGGGGGGGTCTGGGGGAGCTGGGGGGGAAATTGGGGGTCTTAGGGGGAAGTTGGGGAGTCCAGGGGGGGATTTGGGGGGCTGGGAGTGATGTGAGGGGGGTATTGGGGTCTCCCAGGGGTGGGTTTGGGGTCCTGTGACACCTCTGGTGTGGATTTGAGGTGTTTAGGGGGGGAACTGGGGGGTCCTGGGGGGAAGTTGGGGGTCTAGGGGGGGAGTTGGGGGGCTGGGAGTGATGTGAGGGGGGTATTGGGGTGCTGGGGGGGGTTATTGGGGTCTCCTAGGGATGGGTTTGGAGTCTTCTGGGTGGGTTGGGGGTGTCCCAGGGATGGATTTGGGGTCCCCGGGTGAATTTGGGGTCCCTCCCAGGGATGGATTTGAGGTCTCCGAGGGGTAAGTTTGGGGTCCCTGGATGGGTTTCGGGTCCCCCAGGGGTGGGTTTGTGGTCCTAGGATGGGTTTGTGGTCCTAGGATGGGTTTGGGGTCTCCTAGGGGTGGGTTTGGGGTCCCCTAGGGTGAGTTGGGGTGTCCCAGGGATGGATTTAGGGTCTCCCAGGGGTGGGTTTGTGGTCCTAGGATGGCTTTGGGGTCCCCCAGGGTGAGTTTGGGGTTCCCTAGGGTGGGCTTGGGGTGTCCCAGCGATGGATTTGGGGTCCCCCAGAGGTGGATTTGGGGTCCCCCCGGGTGGGTTGGGGGTGTCTCAGGATGAGTTTGAGGTCCCAGGATGGGTTTGGGGTGTCCCAGCGATGGATTTGGGGTCCCCCAGAGGTGTATTTGGGGTCCCAGGGTGGGTTTGGGGTTCTGGGGTGGGTTGGGGGTGTCCCAGCGACGGATTTAGGGTCCCCGGGTGAATTTGGGGTCCCCCAGGGTGAGTTTGGGGTCCCCCCCGGGTGCGTTGGGGGTGTCCCAGGATGAATTTGGGGTCCCCCAGGGGTGGGTTGGGGGTGTCCCAGGGATGAATTTGGGGTCCCCCAGGGGTGGGGTTGGGGTCCCAGGGGGGTCCCACACCCCATTTCCCCCTCCCCCCCCCTCAGCATCATCGAGTACATCGAGGGGCTCCTGGAGAAGGACCGGGGGGACAACCGGAGCATCGGGGAACACGGGGCCCGGCACATCCTCCAGGGGGTCCCGGGGGGGGGCCCCGTCACCCTCCTGACCCACTGCAACACCGGGACCCTCGCCACGGCCGGCTACGGCACCGCCCTGGGTACGGGGGGGGGGGCTGGGGGGCACTGGGAGCACTGGGGGGGCACTGGGGGAGCACTGGGGAGGCACTGGGAGCACTGGGAGCACTGGTGGGGCACTGGTGGGGCACTGGGGTGGCATTGGGGGAGAACTGGGAACACTGAGAGCACTGGGGGGGCACTGGGGGAGCACTGGGGGGGTGCTGGGGGGGTGCTAGGGGAGCACTGGGAGCACTGGGGGGGCACTGGGGGCTCAATGTCCCCCCCTGTTTTCCCCCCCCCGTGTTCCCAGGGGTGGTGCGGGCCCTGCATGAGTGGGGGGTCCTTGTCTGTCTTGAGGGTCCCTATTTTGGGAGGGGGGTCCCTGACCTGTCCCCTCGTGCCCCCCCAGGGTGGCCCATGCCCTGCACGCCCGGGGGTCGCTGGTTTGGGGTCTCTGATCTCCCCGTGCCCCCCCCAGGGTGGTCCGTGCCCTGCACGCCCGGGGGTCTCTGTTTTGGGGTCTCTAATCTCTCCCCCTGTGCCTCCCCAGGGGTGGTCCGTGCCCTGCACGCCCGGGGGTCTCTGTTTTGGGGTCTCTGATCGCCCCCCTCGTGCCCCCCCCAGGGTGGTCCATGCCCTGCACTCCCGGGGGTCTCTGTTTTGGGGTCTCTGATCTCTCCCCCCTGTGCCCCCCCCCAGGGGTGGTCCGTGCCCTGCACACCCAGGGGATTGCTCTTTTGGGGGGGGGGGGTCCCTACTTTGGGAGGGGGGTCCCTGACCTGTCCCCTCGTGCCCCCCAAGGGTGGTCCATGCCCTGCACACCCGGGGGTCTCTGTTTTGGGGTCTCTGATCTCTCCCCCCGTGCCCCCCCAGGGGTGGTCCGTGCCCTGCACGCCCGGGGGTCCCTGTTTTTGGGGTGGGGAGGTCCCTGACCTGTCCCCTCGTGCCCCCCAGGGGTGGTCCGTGCCCTGCACGCCCGGGGGTCTCTGTCCCGCGTGTTCTGCACCGAGACCCGGCCCTACAACCAGGGCTCGCGGCTCACGGCGCTCGAGCTGCGCCACGACGGGATCCCGGCCACGCTGATCGGGGACAGCGCGGCCGCCGCCGCCATCCGGGACCGGGGCGTCAACGGTGGGGGGGGATAGGGGGACACATCTGGGACTGGGGGGGACATGGGGGGACATCTGGGACTGGGGAGGGGACATCTGGGACTGGGGAGGGGATATGGGGGGACATGGGGGGACATGGGGGGACATGGGGGGACATCTGGGACTCGGGGGAGACATGGGGTGGACATCTGGGACTGGGGGGGGGAAATGGGGGGACATCTGGGTCTGGGGAGGGGAAATGGGGGGACATCTGGGACTGGGGGGGACATGGGGTGGACATCTGGGACTGGGGGGGGACATGAAGTGACATCTGGGACTGGGGGGGACATGGGGGGACATCTGGGACTGGGGAGGGGACATCTGGGACAGGAGGGGATATGGGACAAGGAGTGGGGCCAGAGCCCAGGGGATGGCGGAGTGGGGGCCAGGACCGAGGGCACTTTGGGGGGGACACAGGGGTGACATCATGGACAGGGGGGACATCTGGGACGGGGAGGACACGGGACAAGGAGGACACGGGACAAGGAGTGGGGCCAGGGGCCAGGGCATGGCGGAGCGGGGGCAGGGGCCAGGACCGAGGGCACTTTGGGGGGGGGGGACACACAGGGGTGACAAGGGGGTCCCCCTGGCCGGTCCCCCTGACCCCTCCCCGTTCCCCCCCCCCAGCCGTGGTGGTGGGCGCGGACCGCGTGGCCGCCAACGGGGACGTGGCGAACAAGATCGGGACGTTCCAGCTCGCCGTGGTCGCGCGGCACCTCCGCGTCCCCTTCTACGTGGCCGCCCCCAGCTCGTCCTGCGACCCCTCCCTGCCCGGGGGGCACCTGATCCCCATCGAGGAGCGGCCCAAGGCCGAGCTCACCCACCTCGGGGGGGTCCTGCTGGCGGACCCGGGTGGGTGCAGGGGATGGGGGCGGGGGGTGGTCCCTGGGGGTGTCACATTTTCGGGAGGGGGGCCCTCGGGGTGTGACACACCTCGGGGGGGGGGGGAGGCCCCAGAGAGGGTGGGCAGGGCTTGTGTAGGGGTGTGGGTTTCCTGTGGGGTGTGAGGGGGTCCCCTGTGGGTCAGGGTGTTCTATTTGGGGTGTAGGGAGTCTCCTGTGGGTAGGGGGGGGTCCCCTGTGGGTCAGGGGGTTCTATATGGGGTGTGTGGGGGTCCCTTGTGGGTCAGGGGGTTCTATATGGGGTGGGGGATCCCCTGTGGGTCAGGTGCTCTATATGGGGTGTGTGGGGGTCCCCTGTGGGTCAGGGGGTCTCCTGTGGGGTGTGGGGGGTCCTCTGTGGGTCAGGGGGTTCTGTATGGGGTGTGGGGGTCCTCTGTGGGTCAGGGGGTCCCATATGGGGTGGGGGGAGGTCCCAAAAGGGTCAATGGTCCCCCCCTGCCGGGGGGTCGCTACCGGACCCCCCCTGACCCCGTGTCCCCCTTCTCTCCCACGCAGAGGTGGACGTTTGGAACCCGGCGTTCGACGTGACCCCGCACGAGCTGATCACGGGCGGGATCATCACCGAGTGGGGGGTTTTCGCCCCCCAGGAGCTGCGCCAGGCGCTGGAGGAGCGAGGAGGGAATTAATTAGGGGGGCAGGAGTCGCTTCACGGGGCACTTCCGGCCTCCTGCATCCCGGCGTGCCTTGCGCGGAGGGCCTCGATAAATCCCATCGTCCTTTGCGCCACTTCCGCCTCGTTCTATCCCAGTAGTCTTCGCGTCACCTCAAGCATTGCGTCCCGTCGTGCCCCGCGGCCGGAAGCGGAAGTACCAGAAGCGGAAGTGTCGCCATGGCTCAGGGGGTCCCCAAAGCCGCGGCCAAACGACCCAAAACGACGACGGCGGCGGCGCGAGGGGGGCGGGGGCCGAGGAAGGGAGGTGAGGGGAGGGGGGGGGGGGCAAGGCCGGGGGGGTGCCGGGAGAGACCCCCGGAGGAGGCGGAAGGAGCTGCGGGGTTCTGGGGGGGGCTCGGCCTCCCCCCTCGGGGGCTTCTGACGTACCCACCGGGGGGTCAAAGGAATCTACGGGGGATCCCGAGGGTCTCTTGGGGGGCCCGGGGGGGTCCTGGGGTCTCTCAGAGAGTCCAGGGAGTCTCTTAGAGAGTCCTGGGTGTCTCTCGTGGCTCCGGGGCATCTTCCGGAGGGGTCTCGGGGTCTGTCACATTGTCCCGAGGGTCTCTCAGGGGGTCCGAGGAGTCTCTTGGGGGGTCTTGGGTGTCTCTCGGGGGTCCCAGGGTCTCTCAGGGGGTCCGAGGAGTCTCTTGGGGGGTCTTGGGTGTCTCTCGGGGGGTTCCCAAGGTCTCTCAGGGAGAGGGCGGAGTCTCTCGGGGGGGTCTCGGGGTCTCTCAGGGGGTCTGAGTAGTCTCTTGGGGGGGTCTTGGGTATCTCTCGGGGAGGTTCCCGGGGTCTCTGCCCCCCCCTCACGCCCCCCCCCCCCCCCCCCCCCCAGGCCGCACCATCGCCCCCAAAAAGCTCCGCGTGGTCCAACAGCAGCAGCTGAAGAAGGTGAGGGGGGGCCGGGAGGGTCTCGGGGGGGCTCCAGACCCCGCCCCGGCCCCCCCCGCCCTTGACCTGCCCCTTTCCTTCCCCCCCCCCAGCGCCTGGAGATCGGGATCCGGCTGCGGATCGAGCGCGAGACCGCGCAGCGCGCGCAGGGCGCGCTCCCGAAGAGGCTCTCGGTGGTCGCGGCGCCGCCGCCGCCCCCCCTCCAAAAAAAGGGGGGCAAAGCCAAGAAGGGCCGCGTCTGAAACCTCCCCCCACCCCCCCGGGACCCCCTCCTCGAGGGGTTGGGGGGTGGAAGGGGGGGGCTGGGAGGGGGTCCGGGCTGGTCTCAGTTCCCTCCCCGCCCCAACCCCCCCCCCCCCGGCTTGTTTGTTTAATAAAAGGGATTTTGGGGGGCGTGAGTTCCCCCCTCCCCCCGCAAAGTGGGGGTGTCTGAATTGGGGGGGGTCGGAGGGGGATTTGGGGGTGTTTGATTTGGGGGTGTCGGATTTGGGGGGGTTTGGGGGGACTTGGGGGTGTCTGATTTGGGGGGGATCAGGGGGGATTTGGAGGTGTCTGATTTGGGAGGGGGTCTGATTTGGGGGGGTGGGGGGTGGGGATTTGGGAGTTCCGGGAGGCGGGGAAGGGGCCAAGGAGGAGGGAAAGGCGAGGGGCGTGGCCTGGAGGGCGTGGCCTGGAAAAGGGGCGTGACCGGCGAATGAGGGACTTGGCTAGAGAAGGATGAGGCGGGGCGAGGGGCGGGGCCAGAGGAGGGGGCGTGTCTCCCGGGGGGAATTTGTCTCCCATGGGGATCTCTTATAGAGGGGGGGTCTCCCATTTTCGGGGGGCTTCACACGGGAGGGAACGTTCGGAGGCCTCATTTGGGGGGGTCTCCCATGGGGGTCCCATTTTGGGGGACAATCCACATTTGGGGTCTCCCTTGGAAGGGTCTTTCACTTGGGGGGGGGGGTCCCGCGGGGGTCCCATTTGGGGGAGGGGGCGCCTTCCCATGGGGGGGTCATTTTTAGGGGGGGTCTCACTCGGGGGTCCCATTTTGAGGGGGTTCCCATGGGGGGGGCTCATTTGGGGGTCTCCCCCGGGGGTCCCATTTTGGGGGGGTGTTTCCCATGGGAGAGTCTCTACCCAATCCCAAGGCGGGGGGGTCACACCTCTCCGGGAGCCCCCCGGGAGTCCGGGAATCAACTCCCCGCCCCCCCTCTCCCCCCCCACTGTGTCGTGTCCCCCCCAAATCCCTTCCCGGTCTCGAGGCGGGGGGGGCAAAAATTCCCTCCCAGCTCCGCGCAGGAAACTCCGGGAATCCGTCACGGCCGGGAGGCAAAATCCCCGGGGGGGGGGGGACACGGTGGGGGGGGACACACTTCCCCTCCACCGTGACGTCACCGGTGTCCCCCAGGGCTCCCCCCGCCCCCGGGGCCGCCGGTTCCTCCCCGGTCTGTCCCCACCCACCCGTCCGCTGTCCCCCCCCCCCCCTCCGGTGCCACCCTGGACCCCCCCCGTTGTCCCTTTGTCCCTCCCCGGTGCCACCATTGTCCCCTCCAGTCCCCCCCACTCCCTCCCCGGTCGCCCCGATCCCCCCCCCTGTTGTCCCTCGGGTCCCCTCCGGTGTCGATCTGTCCCTCCCCGGTGTCGGTCTGTCCCTCCCCGGTGTCGGTCTGTCCCTCCCCGGCGCCACCGGAGTCCCTCCGGTCCCTCCTTGGCGTCCCCATCCCCTCCCCGTTGTCCCCATCCCCTCCTCGGACCCCTCTGGTCCCCTCCGTTCCCACCGGTGTCCCCTCCCCGGTGCCACCCTGGTCTCCCCTGGTCCCCTCGGGGTCCCCCCAGTTCCTCCCCGGCTCCGGCCGGTCACCCGTGTCCCCCTCCCCGGTGTCCCCCTGTCACCCTCCCCTTCCCGGTGCTCCCGCTCTCCCTTCCCGGTCTTTCCCCATCCCCTTCCCGCTCCTCGCCGGTCCCTCCCCGTTGTCCCCGTCCCTCCCCCCGTCCCCTCCCCGTTATCCCCTGTCCCTTCTGGGTCCCTCCCCTTTGTCCCCGTCCCCTCCCCGCTGTCCCAGTCCCCTCCCCGGTGTCCCTATTCCCTCCCCGTTATCCCCGGTCCCTCCCCCGTCCCTCCCCATCCCCTCCCCGCTGTCCCTCCCCTCTGTCCCCGTCCCCTCCCCGCTGTCCCTCCCCGCTGTCCCCGTTATAAGGCGGCTCCTCCGCTCGGTCCCCACCGCGATGTCGCCGCTCGCCGACCCCGAGAACCCCCCGGTGCCCCCCTGCCCGTACCGGTGCCCCTACCGGGACCGGGACCGGGAAAAGGACCGGGACAAGGACTGGGACCGGGACAAGGACTGGTACAAGGACCGGGACCGGGACCAGGACGTGGAACGGGACCGGGATCGGGACTGGGATCGGGATGGGAGCCGCTGTCGCCGCCTGCTCCCGGTTGTCGCCGCCGCCGTCGCCGCCGCCGCTCTCGGAGCCGCCGCGGCCGCCGCCGCGATCCTGACGCTGCTCCGGGAGGAGCCCCCGCCGCAGGTGGGCACGGGGGGGCCGGGGGCTGTCCGTCTGTCCTGGGGGCCGTCTGTCCTGTCCTGGGTGTCCCTCTGTCCTGGTGTCCAGGTGTCCGTCCACCCAGGTGTCCATCTGTCTGGCCAGGTGTGTGTCCATCCATGTTTCCCCGTACATCCTTCTGGGTGTCTATCCGGGTGTCCATCCATCCGTCCAGGTGTCCATCTGTCCATCCAGGTGTCCATCTGTCCATCCAAGTGTCCGTGTGTCCACCTGGGTGTCCGTGTCCATCCAGGTGTCCCTCTGTCCATCTATGTGCCTGTCTGTCCATCCATCTGTCCACCCGTCCACCCAGGTGTCCTTGTGTCCATCCAGGTGCCCGTGTGTCCATCCCTGTGTCCATCTGTCCACCCAGGTGTCCTTGTGTCCATCCAGGTGCCCGTGTGTCCATCCCTGTGTCCATCTGTCCACCCAGGTGTCCTTGAGTCCATCCCTATGCCCGTGTGTCCATCCCTGTGTCCGTCTGTCCACCCAGGTGTCCTTGTGTCCATCCAGGTGTCCCTCTGTCCATCCCTGTGTCCGTGTGGGTGGACATTTGGGGACATTTGGGGACATTTGGAGACTGACACCCCCCCCCCTTCTGTGCCCCCCCCAGGCTGCCACGGCCGCCCACGTCCTGCTCAGCCCCGGTGAGTGACCCCCCCGGGGCATTTTGGGGGGGCTCGGGGGGGCTCGGGGGGGAGGGAGGGGAGAGAGGGGAGGAGCTGAGGGGGGAGGGAGGGCGGAGTCATCCCGAAAGTGTCACATCCCGAAAGTGTCACAGAGGAAATGGCACCTCGGGCTGCGGCTTGCGGGGGTGGCACGGGGGCCTCACGGAGTGTCCCCAGCTGTCATGGGGTGTCCGTGTCCCCAGAGTGTCATGGAGTGTCCCCGGGGTGTCATGGAGCATCCACAGGGTGTCACGGAGTGTCCCTGGTTTGGGGACACCCATCTCCTCCTGGGACACCCCATCTCCCTTTGGGACACCCCATCTCCCATCAGGGACCTCCATCTCCAATTGGGGTCACCCCATCTCCAGCTGGGGACACCCATGTCCCTTTGGGACACCCCATCTTCCCTTGGGACACCCCATCTCCCTGTAGGACACCCCATTTCCATCTGGGGACACCCATCTCCTCCTGGGACACCCTATCTTCCTTTGGGACACCCCATCTCCCCTTGGGACACCCCATGTCCCTTTGGATCACCCCACGTCCCTTTGGGACACCCCATCTCCCATCAGGGACCTCCATCTCCAATTGGGGTCACCTCATCTCCAGCTGGGGACACCCATCTCCTCCTGGGACACCCCATGTCCCTTTGGATCACCCCACCTCCCTTCCCATCACCCCCCTCCCTTCCCATCACCCACCTCCCTTGCACTGCCCCCCTCCCACCACCTCACCCCCCTCCCCCGGCACCTCCCCCCCTCCTTACACCCCCTCCCCTCCCTCTCCCCTCCCTCCCCCCTATAACTCCCCCCTTTTTTCCCCCCCCCAGGCTCCCTCCCGACCTCCTCCGAACCCCCCTGGCACTACGAGCGGGGCACCGAGGGCGTTTTCCCGAGCTCGGACGTGCTGCGGGACTCGGCGGGCTCGCTGCGGGTGGCGCGGGGGGGTCTCTACCTCCTCTACGGGCAACTCTCGCTGAGCTGCGCGGCCCCCCAGTGCCCCCCGGGCCGGGTGGTCCTGCGGGTGCTGCGGGGCTCGGGGGGGTCGCGGCGGCCGCTGCTCGAGGTGCCCCTGGAGCTGCCCCGCGGGCTCGGGGGCCACCGGGCGCGCTCGCCGCTGGCCCAGGGCGTGGCGCGGCTGGACGAGGGGGACACGCTGAGCCTGCGGGTGACACCGGAGGGGGGACACGAGGGGTGGCAGCTGGCGCAGGACGAGCGCGAGGGCAACTTCGTGGGGCTGCTGCGCATCGCGGGCGGGTGACGGGGACGCCCCGGGGGCGGAGCTTTTTTTTTTTGGGGGGGGGGGGGGGGAGAGAAGGGAGGGGGACACGCAGCGATGGTCACCCCAGCGGTCTTTCACCACCGGGGTCCTGAGACCGACCCCTCCCAACCCCCCATGGTGAGAGATTTGGGGACATCAAAGGACATCGTGGACCCTCACACGTGGAGATTTGGGTCCTGAGACCCCCCTGCCTGGAAATTTGGGGACATCAAAGGACATTGTGGAGATTTGGGTCCTGAGACCCACCCATGTCCAAGGGTTTGGGGACATCAAGGGACATCGTGGAGATCTGGGTGCTGAGACCCCCACGCCCACAGATTTAGGGACATCAAGGGACATCGTGGACCTTCACTCATGAAGATTTGGGTCCTGAGACCCCCCTGCCTGGAGATTTGGGGGCACCAAAGGACGTTGTGGACCCTCCCATGTGGAGATTTGAGTCCTGAGACCCCCCCTGTCCAGGGGTTTGGGGACATCAAGGGACATCGTGGACCCTCCCATGTGAAGATTTGGGTGCTGAGACCCCCATGGTGAGAGATTTGGGGGCATCAAAGGACATTGTGGACCCTCACATGTCGAGATCTGGGTGCTGAGACCCCCCCTGTCCAAGGGTTTGGGGACATCAAGGGACATCGTGGACCTTCACTGGTGAAGATCTGGGTGCTGAGACCCCCATGCCCAGAGATTTGGGGACATCAAAGGACCTCGTGGACCCTCACACGTGGAGATTTGGGTTCTGAGACCCCCCCTGTCCAAGGGTTTGGGGACATCAAGGGACATCGTGGACCCCAGTGCTGGACATGGGGACACTTGGGGACATTTGGGGACCCCAGTGCTGGACATGGGGACACTTGGGGACATTTGGGGACCTTGGGAGTCCCAGTTTTGGACACTTGGGGACATTTGGGGACCCGGTGCTGGACACCTGGAGGACACTTGGGGACATTCGGGGACATTTGGGGACCCCAGTGCTGGACAACTGGGGACACCTGGGGACACTTGGGGACACTTGGGGACCCCAGTGCTGGACACTTGGGGTCCTCCCGGCACCTCCCAGATGCCTTTGGGGACATTTGGGGACCTCGGAGCCCCTCCCCCCTCACGGCCCCTCTCCCCCCCCCCCAATTATTGTCCTCTTGATTATTTATTGATTAATACATTTATTTATTGATTAATAAATTTATTTATCGACCCCGAAATGGCCTGAATTGACCCCAGAAAATGGGGGGACAGCCCTGGATCCCTCCTCCCCTCCTTTTTGGGGTGTCACTGTCACGTGGGAAAGCAAAATCCCCCTTCGGACCCCTCAAATATCCCCCTCGGACCCCCCAGATATCCCCTTGGGCCCCCCAAATTCCCCCCAGACCCCCTAAATCCCCCCTAAATTCTCCCCCCGCCCGCCCAATTCCCCCAAATGACCCCCCAAATTCCCCCCAGTCCTCCCAAAATCCCCCCGGACCCCCTAAATCCCCCCTGGCCCCCCAAAATTCTCCCCCTGCCCAACCAATTCCCCCAAATGACCCCCCAAATTCCCTCCAGTCCCCCCCAAATTCCTCCCCTTGCCCCCCCAAAATCCCCCCGGACCCCCTAAATCCCCTCTGGCCCCCCAAATCTCCCAGAAATGGCCCCCCAGCTCCTCTAAAGAACCCCCCAAAATTCCCCCCCGAGTCCCCCCAAATTCCCCCTGGCCCCCCTAATTCCTCCCGCACCCCCGAAATCCCCCCCTGGGCCCCCCAAAATTCCCCAAATTTCCCCCAGACCCTCAAATTTACCCCAGAAGCCCCAAAATCACACCCCCCCCCCCCCGCGCCTTTCCCCAAATCCCGTCACTCAACACTTTTTTTTTGGGGAGTTTATTTTTGGCTCGGGGGGGGTGGTCCCCCAATTTTGGGGGAGGGGGGTCCCCTGAATATCAGGGGTGACCCCCCCCAATAAATAGGTCAAAGGGCATCCTGGGGGTCCTGCAGGGAAGGGTCAGGGGGGGGGGGCCGGGTGGGGCCAATTCCAGGTTTGGGGGGTCCAGGTTTGGGGGGGTCGGGGGGCACAACCCTGTACGAGCCCCTGGAGAACCCACAGCACGTCCCAGTCCTGAGCTCCAGGGATTTTTGGGGGTGCTCCAAGGGGTCTCCAGAGGCTTCCAGAGGGGGATCCAAGGGATCGGAGTCCAGGTTTGGGGGGTCCAGGTGGGTCCTGGTCCAGTTTTGGGGGGTCCAGGTGACCACCCCCCATACACGACCCCCTGGGAAATCCCCTCCTCACCCCAATCCCGCCCCTGAGGGATTTTAGGGGTGCTCCAAGGGGTCTCCAGAGGCTTCCAGAGCGGGATCCAGGAGATCAGAGTCCCAGTTTGGGGGGATCGAGGTGTCCAGGTGGGTCAGAGTCCTCGTTTGGGGGGTCCAGATCCAGGTTTGGGGGGTCCAGGTCCAGGTTTGGGGGGGTCCAGATCCAGGTTTGGGGGATCCAGGTCCAGGTTTGGGGCATCCAGATCCAGGTTTGGGGGTTCCAGGTCCAGGTTTGGGGGGTCCAAGTCCAGGTTTGGGGGGTCCAAGTCCAGATTTGGGGCATCCAGGTCTAGGTTTGGGGGGTCCAGGTCCAGATTTGGGGGATCCAGGTCCAGGTTTGGGGGGTCCAGATCCAGGTTTGGGGGGTCCAGGTCCAGGTCTGGGGGGGTCCAGATCCAGATTTGGGGGGTCCAGGTCCAGGTTTGGGGCATCCAGGTCCAGGTTTGGGGGGTCCAAGTCCAGGTTTGGGGGGTCCAGGTCCAGGTTTGGGGGGTTCCAGGTCCAGGTTTGGGGGTTCCAAGTCCAGGTTTGGGGGTTCCAAGTCCAGGTTTGGGGGGTCCAGATCCAGGTTTGGGGGGTCCTGGTCCAGGTTTGGGGATCCAGGTCCAGGTTTGGGGGGTCCAAGTGACCCCCCCCCCCAATGCACAACCCTACACGACCCCCTGAAAAACCTCATCCCCGCCCCCATCCCACCCCTCAGAGACCCTGTGTGTGGGGGGGGGGGGACACCCCCAAACTCCCCCCCTTTCCCCCCCCCCCAAAATCACACCATGAACATCCCGAAATACGATCGCGTCCCGTCCAGCGCCCGCACGAGCCGCGGCTCCTGGACCTGCGCGAACACCTCGTCCCCTTCCTCCAGCTCCACCAGCCCCCCGAAAAAGCTGCTGCGGGCCCAGGGACCCCCCCTCCCGTGGGGGGCCGGGGGGGGGCAGTGGACCCCTTTGTTGAGCAGCAGGTCGAGGGGTTCGGGGTAGCGGGGGCTGCGCTTGCGGATGCGGAGCAGGGCGTGGGCGCAGGAGCGCAGCTCAGGTGAGCTCAGGTGAACCTGGGCGTAGACGAAGTAAAGGCCGGGCCGGCGGCAGAGCAGGGAACCCCCCCGGTATCCCAAACCCCGCAGGAAAGCCCAGGAATTGCGGGATTCCCAGCGCAGGGAGCCGTTGGGCTGCGAGGAGAGGTCGGCGCCGGCTGCGGGGAGAGAAGGGAGAGGGAGGGGAGGGAGAAGGGGAGGGAAAAGGGGGGGAGAGGGTCAAGGGGAGGGTCCCAAAAAGCGGCGGGGCGCTCCTGTGTGTAGGGGGGGGGGAAGGGTGCTTGGGGTGCTGAGCCCTCCCGAAAATCACTGACCCTCCCCAAAACCATCCAACACCCTCCTGTGTATAGATGAGATTGGGTATTTGGGGTGTTGACCCCCCCAAACCTTCTCTGATCCCCCAAACCATCCAATACTCTCCTGTTTAATAGTGAGATTGGGTATTTGGGGTGTTGACCCCCCCCGACCTTCTCTGATCCCCTCAATCCATCCAGGACCCTTCTGTTTACAGGGGGGACTGGATGTTTGGGGTGTTGAACCCCCCAAAAACCTCTGACTCCCACCCTAAACCTTCTCTGACCCCCCCAATCCATCCAGGACTAGGCTTTTGGGGTGCTGACCCCTCTCCAAAAACCACTGACCCCTCCCAAACCATCCAGCACCATCCTGTCTATAGGGGGCACCAGGTTTTTGGGGTGCTGAGCCCTCCCAAAACCACTGACTCCCCCCCAAAACCTCCTCTGACCCCCTCAATCCATCCAGGACCAGGTTTTTGGGGTGCTGACCCCTCCTTCCCAAAAATCACTGACTCCCCCAAACCATCCAGCACCCTCCTGTTTATAGGGGAGACCGGGATTTTGGGGTGCTGAGCCCTCCCAAAGCCTTCTCTGACCCCCCAATCCATCCAGCACCAGGTTTTTGGGGTGCTGAGCCCTCCCAAACCTTTTCTGACCCCCCCCCCCCCAATCCATCCAGGACCCTCCTGTTTATAGGGGAGACTGGATTTTTGGGGTGTTGACCCCCCACCCAGACCTCCTCTGACCCCCTCAATCCATCCAGGACCCTCTTATCTCTAGGTGAGTTGGGTATTTGGGGTGTTGCCCCCTCCCCCCAAACCTTCTCTGACCCCTCCCCAAATCTCCCAGCCCCCCCTCCCCATCTATAGGGGTACCCAGTCATTTAGGAACCTGTCCCTCCCCCCCAAATGAAACTTCCCCCCCTTTCCCCCCCAGGCCACCCCCGCGGAGGGATTTCGGCACCGGGGGGGGGGGTGTCCCCACCCGCCCCTCCCCCCCCCTTTGGAAACTTCCAGCACCTCCCACCCCCTCCTCCCCTGTTGGGGACAAGGTGTGTGTGTCACTGTCCCCTCCCCGGTGTCTGTGTCACCCCCCCTTGGGGACAGGTGTCGGTGTCACCCCCCTTGGGGGCAGATGTCCATGTGTCCCCCCTCCTTGGGGACAGGTGTCTGTGTCACCCCCCTCCTTGGGGATAGGTGTCTGTGTCACCCCCCCCCAGGTTGGGGACAAGGTGTGTGTGTCACCTCCTCTTTGGGGACCAGGTGTCTGTGTCACTGTCCCCTCCCCGGTGCCTGTGTCACCTCCTCTTTGGGGACAGATGTCCAGGTGTCCCCCTTCCTTGGGGAAAGGTGTCTGTGTCACAACCCCCCCCCAGGTTGGGGACAAGGTGTGTGTGTCACTGTCCCCTCCTAGGTGTGTGTCCCCCCCCCCTTGGGGACAGGTGTCCCCCCCTCACCGATGAGATGAGCCGCTGGTTTCTCGGGGGGGATTCGCTCTGCAAAGGGAACCACAGCTCCTGTCAGTGTCCCTGGGGTGGTGGCACCCATGTCCCCAAGGTGGTGGCACCCACATCCCCAGGGTAGTGCTGCCATGTCCCCAAGGTGAGGCCACCCACATCCCCAGGCTGGTGGCACCCATGTCCCCAAGGTGGTGGCACCCATGTCCCCAGGCTGGTGGCACCCATGTCCCCAAGGTGAGACCACCCACATCCCCAAGGTGGTGGCACCCATGTCCCCAAGGTGAGACCACCCACATCCCCAAGGTGGTGGCACCCATGTCCCCAAGGTGAGACCACCCACATCCCCAAGGTGGTGGCACCCATGTCCCCAAGACGGTGGCACCCATGTTGCCAGGGTGGTGGCACCCATGTCCCCAAAGTGGGGCCATCCATGTCCCCAAGGTGGGGACACCCACATCCCCAGGGCGGTGGCACCCACGTTTTTGGGGACCCACCTTGCAGCAGCTTCTCCAGCAGTGGCTGCTCTTCCCTGGCCTGTGGGGACACACACGGGTCAGGGGACAGGGGGACATGAGGGGACACGGGGACACGAGGGGACACGGGGGGACACGTGTCCCCCATGTCCCCCATGATCCCCCGTGCCCCCCTGTATCCTCCCCGTGTCCCTGTGCCCCTCCCGTGTTCCCGTGTCCCCCCCGTGTCCCCCCCGTGTCCCCCTGTCCCCCCCGTGTCCCTGTGCCCCCCCGTGTTCCCGTGTCCCCTCCACGTGTCCCCATGTCCCCACACCCCTCCTATGTCGCCCCATGTCCCCGTGTCCCCCTCGTGTCCCCATGCCCCCCCGTGTCCCCATATCCCCCCATGTCTCCACACTCCTCTCATGTCCCCCCCCGTGTCCCCGTGTTCCCCCCGTGTCCCCATGTGTCCCCCCCGGCGTTCCCGTGCCCTCTCCGTGTCCCCCCCATGTCCCCGTGTCGCCTTCGTGTCCCCGTGTCCCCCCCTATTCCCCCACGGCGCCCTTTATCCCCATGTCCTCCCCCTGTCCCCGTGCCCCCACCGTGTCCCCGTGTCCCCTCCTCGTGTCCCTGTGTCGTCCTCGTGCCCCCCTCGTGCCCCCCCCGTGTTCCCGTGCCCCCCCCGTGTCACTCCCGTGTCCCCCACCATGTGTCCGTGCCCCCTCCGTGTCCCCGTGTCCCCTCCTCGTGCCCCTCCCCGTCCCCACCCTGTGTTCCCGTGCCCTCCCCCGTGTCACCCCCGTGTCCCCCACCATGTCTCCATGCCCCCGTGTCCCCCCCCCGTGTCCCCTCTCACCTGCAGCCGCTCTGTCACCTTGTTCAGGTCCCCCCGGAGCCCCGCCAGGACCCAGCCCTGCACGGCCAGGGCCACCAGCGCCAGGGCCACCAGTGTCCCCAACACCCACCGCCCGCAGGTCCCCTCCCCGCGGCCCCGCCACCGCCGCCGCGAGGGGACAGGGGGGGTGGCAGCAGCCCGGGGGGGTGGCACCGGTGGCCACGGCCCCGCCAGGGCGAACACACCGTCCCCCATGGGCCACCACCGTGTCACCCGCCGTGTCACCCGGCCACCCCCGGGGACCCGCTTTTTGTCCCCAGAGGAAACGGGGACACGTCACCCCGCCCGTGTCGCCACCCCGGGGCTGCTCCCCCCGTCATGGGGACACCGCGGAGGAGGACGGGGGGTGGTGGCGGATGTGGCATCGCCCGCTGTCGCCGGTGCCACCGCCGCGCTTGTCCCCCGCGCCGCGGCGTTCCCACGGTGCCACTGTGGTGTCCCCAGGGGGGTCTCTGTGTCACCCGCCGTGTCCCCAACGCTGTGTGTGTGTGTGTGTCACCTCCCCCCTCCCCGGCCTGTCCCCGTGGGGACACTCGGGGACCTCGGAGGTGTCACCGTGGTGTTGGGGACATCGGTGGCCCCACGAGTGTCACCGGGACAGGGGATGTCCTTGAGGGTCACCAGTGTCCCCAGGGCCACCAGGGGAGGTGTCCCCAGGCCCAGGGAGGGCCACCGCAGCTGCGGGGACATCAGGGCACCGCTGTCCTGGGCGACACTTTGGGGACACTCCCAGGTGTCACGTGTCCCCAGGGCGAGGCCAGCGCAGGAAGCGGCGGGACGTGGGGTGACACCGGGGGGGGTGACACTGGGGGGGTGACACTGGGGGGGGTGTGACACCGGGGGGTGACACTGGGGAGTGCTGGGAGTGGGGTGCGGAGTGTGCGGTGTGGGGTGTGGGATGGTGAGTGTGGGGTGTGGGATGGTGAGTGTGGGGTGCAGTGTGGGATGATAGGAGTGGGGTGCTGGGATTGGGGTGCTGAGTGTGGGGTGGTGAGTGGAGGATGCTGGGAGTGGGGTGAAGAGTGTGGGGTGCAGTGTGGGGTGCTGGGATTGGGGTGCTGAGTGTGGGGTGGTGAGTGGAGGATGCTGGGAGTGGGATGAAGAGTGTGGGGTGCAGTGTGGGGTGCTGGGATTGGGGTGCTGAGTGTGGGGTGTGGGGTGCTGGGAGTGGGATGTGCAGTGTGGGGTGCAGAGTGTGAGGTGCAGTGTGGGGTGCTGGGATTGGGGCGCTGAGTGTGGGGTGCTGGGAGTGGGATGGAGAGTGTGGGGTGCTGGGAGTGTGGGGTGCAGTGTGGGGTGCTGGGAGTGGGATGGAGAGTGTGGAGTGCAGTGTGGCATGGCCGGGCACCGAGGGTTGTGCAACCAGGGTTGTGCAACAGCCGGCACGGAGGATGTGCAGCACTGGGGGTTGTGCACTGAGGGTTGTGCAGCACCAAGGGCTGTGTGACACTGAGGGCTGTGCACTGAGGGCTGTGTGACACCGCGAGCACGAGGGGCTGTGCAGCACTGAGGGTTGTGCACCGAGGGTTGTGCAGCACTGGGGGTTGTGCACCGAGGGTTGTGCAGGACTAAGGGTTGTGCAGCACCAAGGGTTGTGCACCCAGAGTTGTGCACTGAGGGCTGTGCACTGAGGGTTGTGCACTGAGGGTTGTGCAGGACTGAGGGTTGTGCAGGACTAAGGGTTGTGCAGCACCGAGGGTTGCGCACCTAGACTTGTGCACTGAGGGCTGTGCACTGCGGGTTGTGCAGCACCCAGGATGCGCTGACTGCGCCGCGCGTGGTTTGTGTGGCGGGAGGAGGATGTGCAGCCTCATCCTGCCCCTGCACCAGATCCAAGCAGCCCCGAGCACCTCAGGTTGTGTCCCCAGGCTGTGCAGCCCCATCCTGCCCCTGCACTGGATCCGAGCAGCCCTGAGCACCCTGGGCTGTGCCTCTGGGACATGCAGGCTGTGCCCCACAGGCTGTGCCCCCCGGGATGTGCTGGATATGCCCCACAGGTTGCACCCCCAGGATGTGCTGACTGTGCCCCACAGGTTGTACCCCCAAGGCTGTGCAGCCCCATCCAGCCCCTGCCCCAGATCTGAGCCCCCCAGTGCTCTGAGCTTGTGGCCTCGCCCAGCCCTGGTGTGGCCCCGAGGTGCCCTGAACAGCCCCTCGAGACCCCATGGCCCCATAAACCCCTGTGGAGCCCCCCACTACCCCTCCGTTCCCTACAAAGTCCCCTTGTCCCCTATGGTGTCCCCATGACCTCTATGGTGTCCCCAAATCTCCTGGGGTGTCCCCATGTCCCATATGGTGTCCCCCTGTCCCCTATGGTGTGACCTTGTCCTCTATGGTGTCCCCACATCCCCTGGGGTGTCCCCTTGTCCCCTATGGTGTCCCCATGACCTCTATAGTGTCCCCATGTCCCCATCATCCCTTATGGAGCTCCCCACTACCCCTCTGTGCCCTACAAAGTCCCCATGTCCTCTAGGATGTCCCCTTGTTCTCCCTGGTGTCCCCATGTCCTCTATGGTGTCCCCCTGTCCTCTAGGGTGTCCCCTTGTCCTTTCTGGTGTCCCCATGTCCCCTGGGGTGTCCCCATGACCCCATCATCCCTTATTGAGCCACTCCCCCAACACCCTTGTCCCCTACAAAGTCCCCCCAACCCCAACGAGGACCCCACCCCTCTGGTGTCCCCTAGAATGTCCCCACAACCCCCACATGTGTCCTCCTCCCCCCCCCAGGAAATCCCGAGCCGGGCTCTCAGAAAGGACTTTTTTAACCAAAAAAAGAGGGAGGAGGGGGCGGGGGGGGGGGGCGATCCAGGGGGTACCCCTGGGCGAGGGGCAGGCGCTCAGGTGGGGCACCCGAACAGGGTCATGGCCTCGGAGAACTGGACGAAGTCCTGGCAGAGGGGCTGGAGCTCGGGGTCCTGGCACTGCCCCTCCGAGGGCCAGCGCTCCAGCCACGTGTCCTTCCCGATGAGGTACGAGAAGCTGGGACACGGGGGGGACACGGGGGGGACACGGGGGGGACACGGGGGAGACACGGGGGAGACACGGGGGGGACACACGAGGGGGACACGGGGGACAACGGGGACACGGTCACGGGGGGGTGGCACGCGGGGACACGGGCGAGGTTCCCATGTTCCCGTGTCCCCACGAGCCCCAGCTGTGTCCCCACGCGTGTGCCCACAATCCCCTGTCCCCGCTGTCCCCACATCCCCATGTCCCCTGTCCTCCCGTCTCCGGCGTTACCCCATGTCCCCTGTCCCCATGTCCCCTGCCCCCATGTCCCCCATCCCCGATGTCCCCCCGTGTCCCCGTTCCTCCATTCCCATGTCCCTACAGGCCCCACCCACGTCCCCTCTCATGCCCCCACTGTCCCCTGTCCCCCCGTCCCCGGTGTCCCCGCGTGTCCCCTGTCCCCTACATCCCCTCTGTCCCCCGTTCCTCCACTCCCGTGTCCCCCCCGCCCCCACCCACGTCCCCTCCCGCGTCCCCTGTCCCCCTGTCCCCCCGTCCCCGGTGTCCCCGCGTGTCCCCTGTCCCCTACATCCCCCCTGTCCCCCTGTGCCCCCATCCCCGGTGTCCCCGTGTCCCTACTGCCTGCCGGTGGCCCAGAGGTCGCTGCCCAGCCCCCAGAGCAGGTAGTCCTGCCCGCGCTCGAGCTTCAGGGCGTCGCGACACTGCCGGTGGCTCACGAAGGTCCTGTTGCTGCCCGCCGGGTCCTCGTCGGTGCCTGGGGCAGGAGGGGACACTCAGGGGACGTGTCACCCTGTCACCACCACCCCGGTGCCACAGGGACACCCAGGGGATGTATCACCCTGTCACCTGCACTCCAGTGCCACAGGGACACCCAGGGGACGGGTCACCCTGTCACCTGTGCCCCGGTGCCACAGGGACACCCAGGGGACGTGTCACCCTGTCACCACCACCCCGGTGCCACAGGGACACCCAGGGGACGTGTCACCATGTCACCACCCCCCCGGTGCCACAGGGACACCCAGGGGATGTGTCACCCTGTCACCACCACCCTGGTGCCACAGGGACGCCCAGGGGACGTGTCACCCTGTCACCACCGCCCCGAACCAACAGGGGCACCCAGGGGATGTGGGACACCCACCCCCCCTCAGCAGGGTCTCTGCCGTGGTGGCACCCAACCCACCGGGGTGTCCCCAGCACCCTTGGGTGACAACAACCCACCTGGGTGACACCAACCCACCGGGGTGTCCCCAACCTCCCTCGATGTCCCCTCCCCACAGGTGTCCCCCGTGCTGCCCCCCAGGTGACCCCAGCCCACGTGGCTGATGTCATGTGGGTGTCCCCAGTGCCAGGTGATGCTGCTGTCCCCCCGGGTGCCCCCAGCATCAGATGACACCCCTGTCCCCCTGGGTGTCCCCAGGTGACACCACTGTCCCCCCAGGTGTCCCCCGGTGACCCCACTGTCCCCCCAGGTGTCCTCCGGTGACCCCACTGTCCCCCCAGGTGTCCCCAGGGTGACACCTCTGTCCCCCTGGGTGTCCCCAGCACCAGGTGACCCCCCTGTCCCCCCAGGTGTCCCCCAATGACCCCATTGTCCCCCCGGTTCCCCCCCGGTGACCCCGCTGTCCCCCCGCAGTGGCCGCACCCATCTTGATGACGGCCAGGACGTTCATGACGTAGTTGTCGTGGGACGGTGTCTCCTCCACGGCCACCAAGCGCACCTTGTACACTGGGGAGGGGACACGGTGGCGTCAACCCCCCTGCCAGGGGACCCTCGATGTCCCCGGGTCCCCCCCGTCCCTGCCTGTCCCTTCTATGGCCCCACCTGTCCCCACCCACGTCCTTCGTGTACCCCCCCGTGCCCCAAGTCCTCCCTCCACGACCCCACATCCCCCCTTGTCCTTCCATGATCTGATGTCCCCAATGTCCCCAATGTCCCCCAGTGTCCAAAATGTCTTTGGTATCCTTAGTGTCCCCAATGTCCCCCAATGTCCCCAATATCCCCCCAATGACCCCGATGTCTCCAACATCCCCAATATCCCCAATGTCCCCAATGTCCCCTCTGTGCCCCAAGTCCCCCCTCCATGACCTCACATCCCCCTTTGTCCTTCCGTGGCCTGATGTCCCCCAATGTCCCCAGTGTCCCCAAAATCTCCTATGTCCCCAATGTCCCCGATGTCCCCAGTGTCCCCCTGTCCCACCGTAGTCCACCCCTGGCTCGCAGGCGCGCTGGATCCGCTGCTCGACGGTGATGGGCTCGTCCTGGTCCCGCCGCTGGAAACAGTTTTCTGTGGGGACACGGGGACACAGAGGTGACAAGGGCTGGTGTGGCAGTGCCATGTCCCACCATGGCAGGGATGTGTCCCATCGTGGCAGGGACATGTCCCACCATGACCACGACGTGTTCCCATCACAGCTGTGACATGTGACACCTTGTCAACGCCATGTCCCCATCACAGCAGGAACATGTCCCACCATGGCAGGGATGTGTCCCATCATGGCAGGGACATGTCCCATCATGACCACGATGTGTCCCCATCACAGCCATGACACGTGACACCTTGTCAATGCCGTGTCCCCATCACAGCAGGAACATGTCCCACCATGGCAGGGATGTGTCCCACCATGACCACGACGTGTCCCCATCACAGCTGTGACATGTGACACCTTGTCAATGCCGTGTCCCATCACAGCCATGACGTGTCCCATCACCACAGCGCTGCTGTCCCACCCCTGTGTCCCCGTGTCCCCGTGTCCCTGTGTCCCCGTGTCACCTTCGGCGCAGCGACACACGTCCCCCTGGCAGATCTTGCTCAGCTTCCCGCCCTCCTTGTCCGGGTGGTAGAACCGCGTGCACCGGTCGTCTGTGGGGACACCGGGGGACATGAGGGGACGGGGGGGACACGAGGGTGGCCCGGGGGACACAGGGGGACAGGGGACACACCGATCTTGTAGTAGCTGTAGATGGTGACGGCTGCGGGCTGGATGAGCCCAACCTGGAACCGCTGGTGGGCCTTGAAGGCAAAACACTCCTCGGCCCGGTGGGAGACCTGGGGACATGGGGACACATGGGGACATGGGGGGACATGGGGACATATGGGGGGACATGGGGGGACATGGGGACACAGGGATATGAGGGCACAGGGACATGGGGACACGGGGAAATGAGGACATGGGGACACAGGGACGTGTCCTCTCATGTCCCCATCCCTGTCTCATCTTGTCCCTTTTC
This sequence comes from Manacus candei, assembly GCF_025592945.1. NCBI lineage: Eukaryota > Metazoa > Chordata > Aves > Passeriformes > Pipridae > Manacus > Manacus candei. The sequence continues at coordinate 82,503 of NW_026138258.1, forward strand.
CCATCCCTGTCCCCTCACATCCCCATCCCTGTCCCCTCCCTGTCCCCATCCCTGTCCCATCCCTGTCCCCTCCCTGTCCCCTCCCTGTCCCATCCCTGTCCCCTCCCTGTCCCCACCTTGTCCAGGTAAATGACGACGTTGCTCCGCTCCGACTGTGCCTGGTCGAGCTCGAACTTGGAGATGTACCTGTCCACCCCCTCCGAGAGCTGGGGACAGGGACACCGTCACGCCGGGGACACGGGGACACCCAGGGACACCCAGGGACACACGGGGACACCGTCACACCGAGGACATGTCCCCTTGTCCCCCCCATGTCCCCCCGTGTCCCCACACTGACCCTCTTGAGGTCCTGCAGGTCGGGGGTGAAGCCGGTCAGCATGGACACGTCCAGGATGGACATGGTGGCGTCCACGTCACCCAGGTGCCTGCGGGGACAGGGCTGAGGCCACCCCCCGGTCCCCAACCCCCCCACTGTCCCCACAGTCCCCTGTTCTGATGTCCCTGTCCCCAAGGATCCCTCTGGGACAAGGTGGGGCTGAGCCCTGTTTGTCCCCAGTGTCCCCGTCCTTGTCCCTGATGTCCCTGTCCCCAGTACTCCAGTTCTCCTTCCTGTCCCCAATGTCCCCAATGTCCTCCCTGCCCCCTCCCTGTCCCCAACATCCCCATTCCCCTCCCTGTCCCCAATGTCCTCCCTGCCCCATCCCTGTCCCCAACATCCCAATCCTTTACCATTAATGTCCCTGTCCCCAGTGTCCCCATTCCCCTCCCTGTGCCCAATGTCCTCCCTGTCCCCTCCCTGTCCCCAATGTCCCCATTCCCCTCCCTGTCCCCAACATCCCTGTTTGTCCCCAGTGTCCCCCTCCTTTACCCTGATGTCCCTCTCCTCAGTGTCTCCATTCCTCTCCCTGTCCCCAATGTCCTCCCCGTCCCGATGTTCCTGTCCCCAACATCCCCATTCCTCTCCCTGTCCCCAACATCCCCAATGTCCTCCCTATCCCCTCCCTGTCCCCAGTGTCCTCATCCTTCTCCCTGATGTCCCTCCCCTGCCATCCCCCTCCCTGTCCTCAGTGTCCCCTGATGTCTCCGATGTTCCTCCCCTCCCTGTCCCCTCCCTGTCCCCTCCTTGTCCCCTCCCTGTCCCCAGTGTCCCCTGATGTCCCCAACGTCCCCCTCCTTTTCCCCGCTGTCCCTGTCCCCAATATCCCCCTCCCCTTCCCTGTCCCCAACATCCCTACTGTCCCCAGTGTCCCCAATGTCCCTTCTCCCTGATGTCCCTCCCCTGCCACCCTCCTCCCTGGCCCCAGTGTCCCCATCCTTTCCCCGATGTCCCTGTCCCCAGTATCCCCCTCCCTGTCCCCAACATCCCCTGCTGTCCCCAGTGTCCCCGATGTCCCTTCTCCCCGATGTCCCTCTCCTACCACCCCTTTCCCTGGCCCCGATGTCCCCGACGTCCCCGACCCCCCCCCGCTGTCCCCAACGTCCCTGCTGTCCCCAGTGTCCCCAGTGTCCCTTCTCCCCGATGCCCCTCCCCTGCCTCCCCCTTCCCTGGCCCCGATGTCCCCGACGTCCCCGACTCCCCCCCGCTGTCCCCAAGGTCCCCAACCTGGCGCAGACGGTGATCTTGATGGAGCTGATGACGTCCTCCTCCTCTTTGCCTGCGCCGGGACACGGGGACGGTGAGGGGACATCGGGGGGGGGAACACGGGGGGGTACCACACGGGGGACACTTTGGGGACATGCTGGGGACACGCTGGGGACACTGACCCGCCGCCACCTCCTCCACCTGCACGCGCAGGTCGAAGCTGTCGCACTTGTCGTCCTTGTCGGGGACCTTGGCGTTGTAGACGGTCACGACTGTCATTGTCCCCTTGCCAACCCCCTCGGCCTTCACCGTGAAGTCCTCGTTCACCTTGGTCTGTGGGGACAGGGACCGTTGGGGGGGACGGGGACTGTGGAGGGGACAGAGAAGGGACAGGGACAGGGAGGGGACAGCAGCGTGGCGGGACACGGAGGGGACAGGGATGGTGGAGGACATGGAGGGGACAGGGAGGGGACAGGGAGGGGACAGGGAGGGCTTGAAGATGACAGGGACACTGCAGGTCACAGCAAGGGGGTGACAGGGCGACAGGGCGACAGGTGACAGGGTGACAAATGACAGGTGACAGGGACAGGGTGACAGGGTAACAGAGACAGGGTGACAGAGACAGGTGACAGGGCAAAAGGTGACAGGGTGACAGGTGACAGGGTGACAGAGACAGGGTGACAGAGACAGGGTGACAGGTGACAGGTGACAAGGTGACCAGTGACAGGGACAGGTGACAGGGACTTGGTGGTGACAGGGTGGTGGCAGGTGACAGGGACAGGGTAACAGAGACAGGGTAACACAGACAGGGTGACAGGGACAGGGTGACAGCGTGACAGGGTGACAGGGTGTCAGGGGACAGGGACAGGTACCTCAGCAGACCGTGCCACCAGCGTGTTGCGGTTCTCGATGCGGTATTTGACGGGGCTGGCCCAGAGGGGACAGGGACAGGGTGACAGGGGACAGGTGACAGGGACAGGGTGACAGGGGACAGGGACAGGTGACAGGGACAGGGTGATAGTGTGACAGGTGACAGTGCCAGGTACCTCAGCAGACCGTGCCACCAGCGCGTTGCGGTTCTCGATGCGGTATTTGACGGGGCTGGCCCGGCGCGGCAGCAGCACCGACACGTCCAGGTTGAGCTCCAGCTCCTTCTGAGCCACCTCTTGGTAGTGGGCCAGCGCCTGGAACACCAGGATGGTGGCCTGCGGGGACACCCCCGTGTCACCAGGGCTCAGGGACACCGCCTGGGGCAGCCCCAAAGCCCCCCTGGGTGGCCCCGAGCACGGAGTGGCCCCATGGACGTCCTGGGGGCAACTGGAGGGGACCCTTGGGGGGGGTCCTGGTGTCCTCCAGGGACAGGAGGTGTCCCCAAAGGATCACGGGGACCAGGGGTGTCCCCCAGGTACTTGAGGTGTCCCCAAGGGGCCACAAGGACAGAATGTGTCCCCAGGGACAGGAGATGTCCTCCAGGGACAGGAGGTGTCCCCCAGGGACAGGAGGTGTCCCCAAGGGGCCACAGGGACCAGGGGTGTCCCCAGGGACAGGAGGTGTCCCCAAAGGATCACAGGGACCAGGGGTGTCCCCCAGGGACAGAAGGTGTCCCCAAGGGGCCACAAGGACAGGAGGTGTCCCCAGGGACAGGAGATGTCCCCAAGGGATCACAGGGACCAGGGGTGCCCCCAGGGACAGAAGGTGTCCCCAAGGGATCACGTGGTCCAGAAGTGTCCCTGAGGGTCTCCAGGGTCCAGAGATGTCCCCAAGGATAGGATGTGTCCCCAAGGGGCCACAGGGACAGGAGGTGTCCCCCAGGGACTGGAGGTGTCCTCAAAGGACCACAGGGACCAGGGGTGTCCCCCGGGGACAGGAGGTGTCCCCCAGGGGCCACAAGGCCAGGATGTGTCCCTGGGTGCCACCTTTGGAGAACCTCACGAGGACCCTGTTGAGCTTCACCAGGGACCCCAGAACCCCCTCCCTGACCCCAGTTCTGAGCCCCGGGTGAGGTTCCACCTCGGAGCTTCACTGGGGACCCCAGAACCCCCTCCCCAACCCCAATTCTGAGCCCCAGGTGAGGCTCCACCTCGGAGCTTCACTGGGGACCCCAGAACTGCCTCCCCAACCCCAATTCTGAGACTCCATCTCGGAGCTTCACTGGGGACCCCAGAACCCCCTCCCTGACCCCAATTCTGAGCCTCGGGTGAGGCTCCACCTCAGAGCTTCACCGGGGACCCCAGAACTGCCTCCCTGACCCCAATTCTGAGCCCCAGGTGAGACTCCACCTTGGAGCTTCACCAGGGACCCCAGAACCACCTCCCCAACCCCAATTCTGAGACTCCACCTCGGAGCTTCACCGGGGACCCCAGAACCACCCCCGGGTGCCGGGGGGGTCTGTAGCCCACCTGGGTGGAGCCGTAGCCGCCCCCAAAGTAGTTCTGCTTGGCGAGCCAGCGCACCACGGGCCCCGCCAGCTCCGGCTTCTTCATGTGCAGCAGGGCCAGCAGCGCGTAGGACGTGCCCTCGATGTTGTAGGTCCGGGCGTTCCGCTCCTCCCAGCTCTGCCCACCTGGAGGGGAAGGCGGGGGGCCCTCAGTTCCTCCCCGGCGCCAGGGACCCCAAAAACACCTCCCTGAAGGCAGGGATCCCAGAAACATCTCTCCATAGCCAGGGATCCCACAAACACCTCTCCAGCACCAGGGACCCCACAAACACCTCCTCCTACATCAGGGACGCCAAAAACACCTCCCTTGCACGAGGGACCCCCAAAAAACCTTCCTGGGGCCAGGGACCCCCAAAACACCTCCCCATAGCCAGGGAACCCAAAAACATCTCCCTGGCACCAGGGACCCCAAAACCACCTCCCCACAGCCAGGGATTCCACAAACACCCCCCCCAGCACGAGGGACCCCAGAAACACCTCCCTGGCACCAAGGACCCCCAAAAAACCTTCCTGGGTCCAGGGACCCCATAAACACCTCCCCCCACCCCAAATTTGGCTCCCAAAGGGCCCGAACGGAGGCATCACCTTTGGAGAACTTCATGAGGACCTTCTCACTCTTGAGCTTCACCAGGGACCCCAGAACCACCCCAGGGACCCCAAAACCACCTCCCCAGCACCAGGGACCCCACAAACACCTCCTCCCACACCCCGGGGACCCCACAAACACCTCCTCCCACCCCAAATTTGGCTCCCAAAGGGCCCCAAATAGAGGCATCACCTTTGGAGAACTTCATGAGGACCTTCTCGCTCTTGAGCTTCACCAGGGACCCCACAAACACCTCCTCCCACCCCAGGGATCCCATAAACACCTCCTCCCACCCCAGGGATCCCATAAACACCTCCTCCCACCCCAGGGATCCCATAAACACCTCCTCCCACCCCAGGGACCCCACAAACACCTCCTCCCACCCCAGGGACCCCATAAACACCTCCCACACCCCAGGGACCCCACAAACACCTCCTCCCACCCCAAATTTGGCTCCTAAAGGGCCCAAATTGAGGCGTCACCTTTGGAGAACTTCATGAGGACCTTCTCGCTCTTGAGCTTCACCAGGGACCCCACAAACACCTCCTCCCACCCCAGGGACCCCACAAACACCTCCTCCCACCCCAGGGACCCCATAAACACCTCCCACACCCCAGGGACCCCACAAACACCTCCTCCCACCCCAAATTTGGCTCCTAAAGGGCCCAAATTGAGGCGTCACCTTTGGAGAACTTCATGAGGACCTTCTCGCTCTTGAGCTTCACCAGGGACCCCACAAACACCTCCTCCCACCCCAGGGATCCCATAAACACCTCCTCCCACCCCAGGGATCCCATAAACACCTCCTCCCACCCCAGAGATCCCATAAACACCTCCTCCCACCCCAGGGACCCCATAAACACCTCCCACACCCCAGGGACCCCACAAACACCTCCTCCCACCCCAAATTTGGCTCCTAAAGGGCCCAAATTGAGGCGTCACCTTTGGAGAACTTCATGAGGACCTTCTCGCTCTTGAGCTTCACCAGGGACCCCACAAACACCTCCTCCCACCCCAGGGACCCCACAAACACCTCCTCCCACCCCAGGGATCCCATAAACACCTCCTCCCACCCCAGGGATCCCATAAACACCTCCTCCCACCCCAGGGATCCCATAAACACCTCCTCCCACCCCAGGGACCCCATAAACACCTCCCACACCCCAGGGACCCCACAAACACCTCCTCCCACCCCAAATTTGGCTCCTAAAGGGCCCAAATTGAGGCGTCACCTTTGGAGAACTTCATGAGGACCTTCTCGCTCTTGAGCTTCACCAGGGACCCCACAAACACCTCCTCCCACCCCAGGGATCCCATAAACACCTCCTCCCACCCCAGGGATCCCATAAACACCTCCTCCCACCCCAGGGATCCCATAAACACCTCCCACCACCCCAAATTTGGCTCCCTAGGGGCCCGAATTGAGGCGTCACCTTTGGAGAACTTCATGAGGACCTTCTCGCTCTTGAGCTTGCCGGCCAGGGCCAGCGCGTAGGAGCTCAGGGCCACCGTGTAGGGCCGGGCCAGCTGCTCGTAGCGCCGGCCCAGGAACTCGGCGGCCTTGTTGATGCTCCAGTCCAGGTTCTGGGCGCGGGGGACACACGGTTGGGGTCCTCAGGTGGCCCCGACCAGGAGGAGGGGCCGGGGGGGGGTCACCTGAGGGGGTCACTCACGTTCACGTGCTCCTTGCAGACCTCCCGGGCCTCCTCCAGCGCCACGAGGACGAAGGCGGTGAGGGACACCTCGGGCTCGGCCCCCTTGTAACCCCCCTGTGGGGCGGGACATGGGACATGGGACACGGGGTATGGGACAGGGGATATGGGATATGGGATATGGGACAGGGGATATGGGATATGGGGTATGGGATATGGGATATGGGATATGGGATACGGGATATGGGATATGGGATATGGGATATGGGATATGGGACAGGGGATATGGGATATGGGATACGGGATATGGGATATGGGATATGGGATATGGGACAGGGGATATGGGATATGGGACATGGGACACGGGACATGGGATATGGGACATGGGACACGGGGTATGGGATATGGGATATGGGGTATGGGATATGGGATATGGGATATGAGGTATGGGATATGGGATATGGGACATGGGATATGGGACATGGGATACGGGATATGGGACATGTGATATGGGATATGGGACACGGGACACAGGACATGGGATATGGGACAAGGACACACCTCAGCATCGGGGGGGCCTGGCAGGACCTCTCTCTGTTCCCCTCCCCATCCCCTGATGTCCCCAATGTCCTTCCCATTCCCTTCCCTGTCCCCAGTGTCCTCCCTGTCCCCAATGTCCCCAATGTCCCCACCCTTCTCCCCGATGTCCCATCACCCAGGAGGATCCTTCCACCCCAACAGCTCATCCCAAACATCCCTCCCCAAACCAGGGAACCCCAAACATCCCTCCCCAAATCAGGGAATCCCAATTATCCCTCCCCAAATCAGGGAACCCCAAACATCCCTCCCCAATCCAGGGAATCCCAAACATCCCTCCCCAAACCAGGGAACCCCAAACATCCCTCCCCAATCCAGGGAATCCCAAACATCCCTCCCCAATCCAGGGAATCCCAAACATCCCCAAACCAGGGAACCCCAAACATCCCTCCCCAAACCAGGGAATCCCAAACATCCCCAAACCAGAGAACCCCAAACATCCCTCCCCAAAACAGGGAACCCCAAACATCCCTCTCCAAACCAGGGAACCCCAAACATCCCTCCCCAAACCAGGGAACCCCAAACATCCCTCCCCAAACCAGGGAACCCCAAATATACCTCCCCAAACCAGGGAATCCCAACCATCCCTCCCCAAAACAGGGAACCCCAAACATCCCTCCCCAAACCTGGGAACCCCAAACATCCCTCCCCAAACCAGGGAACCCCAAACATCCCTCCCCAGGCCCCGGAATGCCGAGCAGACCCCCGGGGTTGGTGTCCCCCCCCTACAATCATCTCCTGGTGGATGACGGGAGCGTCCTCCTGGAAGATCCCGTCCGGCTTCTGCTTGTTGAGGATGAGCCACTTGACGGCCCCACAAATGACCTCGGGCTCGATGTCCGTCAGCTTCCGGGCCATGGAGAACACTTTGGCCACGTAGGCGGTCAGCCTGGGGACGGGGGGGGACACGGGGGTCACCTCCCAATGTTTGGGGTTCCCTGGTTTGGGGAGGGATGGTTGGGATTCCCTGGTTTGGGGAGGGATGGTTTGGGTTCCCTGGTTTGGGGAGGGATGTTTGGGATTCCCTGGTTTGGGGAGGGATGGTTTGGGTTCCCTGGTTTGGGAAGGGATGTTTGGGGTTCCCTGGTTTGGGAAGGGATGTTTGGGTTCCCTGTTTGGGGAGGGATGTTTGGGATTCCCTGGTTTGGGGAGGGATGGTTTGGGTTCCCTGTTTGGGGAGGGATGTTTGGGATTCCCTGGTTTTGGGGAGGGATGTTTGGGGTTCCCTGTTTTGGGGAGGGATGTTTGGGGTTCCCTGGTTTGGGGAGGGATGGTTGGGTTTCCCTAATCTGGGAAGGGATGTTTGGGATTCCCAGGCCTGGGGAGGTGACCCCCGTGTCCCGTGTCACCCGTCCCCAGGGGGCTTTGGTGGCCCCTCTCCCTCACCAGGTGCTGGAGGGGCGGCCGATGAAGGCGGCGTAGGAGTTGTCGGGTTTCTTGAAGGCCAATTGTTGGACGTAACCTGGGGAGGGGACAAGGGGTGGGGTCAGGGGCATGGTCAGCCCACCAATGCCCTCCAGGTGTTGGCCAACACAAGGGTGGCTTCGGGCCACCGACGTCTTCCAATCAATTGTTGGCCAAGACAAGGAACACCCAAGGGTGGTTTTAGGCCACCAATTCTCTTCAACCATTGGCCAACAGAAGGAGGGCCTGGGGGTGTCTTCAGGCCACCGATGCCCTCCAAGTGTTGGCCAACACAAGGAGCACCCAAGGGTGGCTTCAGGTCGCCAACATCTTCCGGTCAATCGTTGGCCAACACAAGGAGCAACAGGGAGTGGCTTCAGGCTACCGACGTTCTGCAAACGTTGGCCAACACAAGGGGCACCCAAGGGTGGTTTTAGGCCACCAGAGTTCTACAAACATTGGCCAACACAAGGGGCACCCAAGGGTGGTTTTAGGCCACCAGAGTTCTACAAACATTGGCCAACACAAGGGGCACCCAAGGGTGGTTTTAGGCGACCAAAGTTCTGCAAACGTTGGCCAACACAAGGGGCACCCAAGGGTGGTTTTAGGCCACCAGAGTTCTACAAACGTTGGCCAACACAAGGGGCACCCAAGGGTGGTTTTAGGCCACAAACACTCTTCGACCATTGGCCAACACAAGGAGAGCCCGTGGGTGCCTTCAGGCCACCTACATCTTCCACCCCACCCTTTTGAGGATGTTCCCACCCCCTTGTAGGGTATTCCCACACCCTCTGGGGGATGTTCCCACCCTTGGAGGACATTCTCACCCTGGCAGAACATTCCCACCCTTGGAGAACATTCCCACCCTTGGAGGATGTTCCCACCCTTGGAGAACATTCCCACCCTTAGAGGACATTCTCAACCTTTGAGGGATATTCCCACCCTTAGAGGACATTCTCAACCTTTGAGGGATATTCCCACCCATTCTTGGAGGACACTCCCACCCTTTGAGGACATCCCCACCCCCTGGGAGGACATTCCCACCCTTTGGGGCCGTCCCCGCCCCCCGGGGGGATGTCCCCATGTCCCCACTCCCCGGGGGGATGTCCCCCTGTCCCCGCCCCCCGGGGATGTCCCCCTGTCCCCGCCCCCCAGGGGGATGTCCCCCTGTCCCCGCCCCCCGGGGGGATGTCCCCCTGTCCCCACCCTTCCTGATGAGCTCGATGGCGTTGGCCCTGCGGTCCAGCCCGAAGCTCTCCCACTGCTGGGTGCTGTCCAGGTAGTGGGTGGCGATGACGGTGGGGGTCAGGGCGATCATGTTCTGCTCCCCGCAGCCCGAGGGCACCGTGATCAGGTGCTTCAGCTTCTCCCCGTCGATGGCCTTCTCCACCAGGATGGACACGGGGTTCCCTGCGCCACGCCCAGGGGGCCCATCAGGATGGGGGGGTCCCCTCCCCTCCCACCCCACAGGGTGTCCCCAGGGTGTCCCTTCCCACCCCACAGGATGACCCCGGGGGTGTCCCCTCCCTTCCCACCCCACAGAGTGTCCCCGGGGGTGTCCCCTCCTCTCCCACCCCACAGGGTGTCCCTGGGGGTGTCCTTTCCCACCCCACAGGGTGTCCCCAGGGGTGTCCCCTCCCTTCCCACCCCACAGAGTGTCCCCGGGGGTGTCCCCGGGGGTGTCCCCTCCCACCCCCCAGGGTGTCCCCGGGGTGTCCCCTCCCCTCCCACCCCCCAAGATGTCCCCGGGGGTGTCCCCAGCCCGGAGCTCACCCTGGATGCTGACTTTGGTCTCGGGTTCGGTGTCGGGGACGATGTCGGACAGATCGGCCGCCTTCACCCGCTCCTCCTGCACCCCATCTACGGGGCAGAGCGGGGTCACCCCAAATCCTTCTTGTCCCCAAGCCCCGAGGTGACCCAGCCCTGCCCCAGGATATCCCTGGGCCCTCAAGACCTTCAAGAGCCACTCCAGGATGTCCCTTTTCCCTTGAGATGCCCCAATTCCATGGTGGGGTGTTCCTTGACCCCAAGATGTCCCAGACATGACCCCAAGATGTCCCAGACCCACAGTGGGGCTTCCCTTGACCCCCAAAATGTCCCAGACCCACAGTGGGGCTTCCCTTGCCCCCAAGACACCTCAGACCCATAGTGGGACTTCCCTTGTCCTCTAAAATGTCCCAGACCAACAGTGGGGCTTCCCTTGTCCCCCAAAATGTCCCAGACCCACAGTGGGACTTCCCTTGTCCCCCAAAATGTCCCAGACCCACAGTGGGGCTTCCCTTGTACCCCAAGACACTCCAGATCCATAGTGGGACTTCCCTTGACCCCAAAATGTCCCAGACCCACAGTGGGACTTCCCTTGTCTCTCAAATGTCCCAGACCCACAGTGGGGCTTCTCTGGTCCCTCAAGACACCCCAGACCCACAGTGGGACTTCCCTTGTCCCCCAGGATGCCCCAAACCCGCCCTTGGGGTCACATCCTCCATCCCCCAGGGCATCCCACCCCCACAGGGGTCCGTCCCGTTGTCCCGGGGGTCCCTCCCTGGCTGGGACCCCCCTGTAGGTTTGAGGCCCCCCCCGATCACTCACTGACTCCCTTGTTCTGCGGGTCCAGTTCGATGATCTTCACCGTCTTCTCCAGCCTCATCCCCTCGGGCTGCCCGGGACGGATCCAAAAAACCATCAGTGGGGCTGGTTTTGGGGTCCCCCCTTCCCAGCCCCTCTGGGTTGTCCAGGAAGGGTGTCCCAGTATGAGCCAGCACCCCCAGGGTGTGTGGCAAACTGGTTTAGGGTGTCCCCTGTCCCTCAACATGACTCAGAGACCTCCCAAGGTTTCGGGGATCCCTCGAGCCCCAAGGAGTCCTCCCAAGGTTTAGGGGATCCCTTGAATGTCTTGGAGTCCTCCCAAGGTTTTGGGGATCCTCCACCCCTGGCTGCCAACCCCCGGTCACGTCCCCGTGCTTTGGGGACACCCAAGGGGCGTCCCCGGTGCCCCGAGGGGCCACTCACCACCACCCGGGGGGCCACTCACCACCACCTGAGGGCCACTCACCACCACCCGGGGGGCCACTCACCACCACCTGAGGGCCACTCACCACCACCCAAGGGCCACTCACCACCACCCGAGGGCCACTCACCACCACCTGAGGGCCACTCACCACCACCCGGGGGGCCACTCACCACCACCTGAGGGCCACTCACCACCACCCGAGGGCCACTCACCACCACCTGAGGGCCACTCACCACCACCCAAGGGCCACTCACCACCACCCAAGGGCCACTCACCATCACCTGAGGGCCACTCACCACCACCCAAGGGCCACTCACCATCACCCAGGGGACATCTCCAGTGCCCTGAGGGGCCACTCACCACCACCCAGGGGACACTCACCACCCAGGGGCCACTCACCATCACCCAGAGGCCACTCACCACCCCTCGAGGGCCACTCACCACCCCTCGAGGGCCACTCACCACCCCTCGAGGGCCACTCACCACCACCCAGGGGCCACTCACCACCACCCAGGGGCCACTCACCACTACCCGAGGGCCACTCACCACCACCCAGGGGCCACTCACCATCACCCAGAGGCCACTCACCACTACCCGAGGGCCACTCGCCGCCCCCCGAGGGCCACTCACCACCACCCAGGGCCACTCACCACCCCCCGAGGGCCACTCACCACCACCCGCAGCTTCTTCTTGACGCCGTCGCCCGCGAACAGGTCCCTGACGGCCGCCTTGACCTCGACGTCGTGCAGCCCCAGCTGGAGGGGCACGAGCACGAAGGACACAGTGCGGGAGGACTCGGCCTTGATCCGCAGGATCTGCTGGAAGCGCTGCTTGGCCGTGGAGGGGCCGCACATGGCGGGGTTGTGAACCAGCTCCACCCGCACCTGGGGGGCACAGGAGGGACATGGGGGGCACAGGGGGCACAGGGGGGGCACAGGGGGGGTACAGGGGGCACAGGGGGGAGGCACAGAGTGGGCACAGGGAGAGCACAGAGTCATGGAATGCCTGGAGGTGGAAGGGACCCCCGAGGATGGTCCGGTCCGACCCTGCCCAGGACACCCCAAAATCCCACCAAGTGCCTCAGAGCCTCGTCCAAACATTCCCTGAGCTCAAAATCCTGGGATATCCTGGTTTAGGAGGGACCCATGAGGATCCCAAAATCCCACCATGGCCCTGAGAGCCTCATCCAAACATTCCCTGAGTTCTAAAATCTTGGGATGTCCTCATTTAGAAGGGACCCACGAGGATCCCAAAATCCCACCAAGTGCCCGAGAGCCTCATCCAAACACCCCTTGAGCTCCAAAATCATGGGATATCCTCAGTTGGAAGGGAGCCCCAAGGATCCCAAAATCCCACCACGGCCCTGAGAGCCTCATCCAAACACCCCTTGAGCTCCAAAACCTCGGGATATCCCAATTTAGAGAGCACCCCCCTCCTCGTGGCCTCCTTTGGAGCTTCTCCAGGGGGATCCAGGAGGCCACAGACCCCCTTCCCACCCCAAACCTCCCCTTTCCCCCCCTCCCGGGGTTGGGGTCCCCACTCACGGTGATCTCCTGGCGCCAGTAGTTGTAGAGGATGGCGCGGATCTCCACCTGCTCGTTCCTCACCACCGAGTAGGGCAGGCGCAGGTCGATGAAGAAATCCTTCCTCACCGTGATCTCGTAGGGGTCGGCCACGCACAGCCCTGGTTGGGGGGGGGGGGGCAGGACAGGGTTGGGGGGTTTCTGGGATGGCCCCGAGGCCTTCAGAGAGCCCTCAGAACCCCCAGGAGTCACCGCCGGGGTTTAGGGGATGCCTCGGATCTCTGGGAGTTCTCCCGGGGGTTTAGGGGATCCCATCAGTGCCAAGGAGTGCTCTCAGGGTTTAGGGGATCCCACCAGTCCCAGGGAGTGCTCTCAGGATTTAGGGGATCCCTTGAGTCCCAAGGAGTTCTCCCAAGCTTTAGGAGATCCCTCAAAACCCAAGAAGTCCTCCCGAGGTTTAGGGGAGCCCTCAAGTCCCAAGGAGTTCTCCCACAGCTTAGGAGATTCCTCAAGTCCCAAGGAGTCTTCCCAAGGTTTAGGAGATCCCTTGAACCCCAAGGAGTCCTCCCATGGTGTAGGAGATCCCTCAAAACCCATGGAGTTCTCCCAAGGTTTAGGGGATGCCCCAAGTCCCAAGGAGTGCCCCCAGTGCTCAGAGCATCCCACCAGTCCCAAGGAGTCCTCTCAAGGCTTAGGAGATCCCTTGGACCCCAAGGAGTCCTCCCAAGGCTTAGGAGATCTCTCAAGTCCCAAGGAGTCCTCCCAAGGTTGGTGAGATCCCTCAAGCCTCAAAGACTTCTCCCAAGGTTTAAGAGACCTCTCAAGTCCCAGGGAGTTCTCCCAATGTTTAGAAGACCCCTCGAGCCCCAAGGAGTTCTCCCAAGGTTTAGGAGATCCCTCAAGGCCCAAGGAGTCCTCCCAAGGTTGATGAGATTCTTTAAGATCCATGGAGCCTTTCCAAGGTTTAGAAGATCCCTCAAGTCCCAAGGAGTTCTCCCAAGGTTTAGGAGATCCCCTGAACCCCAAAGAGTTCTCCCAAGGTTTAGGATCCCACCAGTCCCAAGGAGTCCTCCAAAGTCTTAGGACACCCCTCAAGACCCACTGAGTCCTCCCAAGGTTTAGGGGATCCCTCAAAGCCCCGAGGAGACCCACCAGGCTTCAGGGGGCCACTCCCAAGGGTCAGGGGGGTTCCTTTGGTGCCCCGGGCCACCCTCCCCCTGGGTGCCATACCTTTGGTGGGCGAGAGGCTGACGGCCAGCACCTCCCAGGTGGTGATGGAGTCCTTCAGGTACACGGGCAGGGTCTTCGCCGACACCCTGGGGAGGGCGAGGGGGGACCAGGGGGGTCACAACCCACCCCAACCCCACCATGAGGGGTGTCACCACCCCCCAGGGTCACAGCTGGTCCCCAAGGCAAACCAGGGGGTTTGGGATGACCCCTGAGTGGACCAAGGCGGTCCTGAGGCAGCACTGGGGGGTCAGGGGGGGATCTCAGTGTGGATTTGGGAGGGTCACAGCTGGTCCCCAAGAGAGACCAAGGGGTCAGAGGTGACCCTTGAGTGGACCAAGGTGGTCCTGAGGCAGCACCAGGGGGTCAGAGACGACCCCTGAGTGGACCAAGGTGGTCCTGAGGCATCACCAGGGGGTTTGGGATGACCCCTGGGTGGACCAAGGTGGTCCTGAGGCAGGACCAGGGGGTCAGGCGTGACCTCGGTGTGGATTTGGGGGGGTCAGGGAGGGGGAGGTGACCCCCAGGGGTCAGGGGGTGGGGGGACAGGGGCAGGGCTCACCCCAGCTCGTTGGGGGCCTCCGTCAGCTGCTCCACCTGCCACAGCCAACTCTCCGGGAAGAGGCTCCGCGAGGTGATGGCCTCGTCGCTCAGGAACACCTCGTCCTCCTCGCCTGGGGGTGTGGGCATCCCTCTCGTCCGTGGCCTCATGGCCACCCCTGAGCGGAGCCGGTATCACCCCAGCACCGGCCAGGCACCCCCTGGGGCTGCCCACCCAACCTTCACCCAACCTTCGCCCCAAAGTCACCCAAAAGTCACCCAGAATTCACCCAACATTCATCCAGAATTCATCCAGAATTCATGCCAAAATTCACCAACATTCACCCAACACTCATTCAAACGTAACTCAACATTCATCCAACTCTGATCCCGAGTTCATCCAATGTTCACCCAACATTCACCCAAAATTCACCCAACCTTCACCCAAGAAACACCCAAGGAACACCCAAAGAACACCCAAGGAACACCCAATGTTCCCCCAAGGAGCACCTAAGAGATTCCCAACCTTCACCCAAGGAACACCCAACCTTCAACCAGAGAACACCCAAGAGACTCCCAAATCTTCATCCAAGGAACACCCAAGGAACTCCCAAATCTTCACCCAACCTTCCCCCAAAGAACACCCAAGGAACACCCAACCTTCACCCCAGGGGACACCCAAGGAACTCCCAAGGAACTCACAAGGGACACCCAAGGAGCACCCAAGGAACTCCCAACCTTCCCCAAAGGAACACCCAAGAGACTCCCAACCTTCCCCAAAGGAACACCCAAGAGACTCCCAACCTTCCCCAAAGGAACACCCAAGAGACTCCCAACCTTCCCCCTCCTTCCCCCCAGGACCTCCCACAGCTCCCCTGGTCCCACCTTTCCCACAACCCCCAGGACCTCTTGCGGCTCCCCCGGTCCCCCCTTTCCCCCCCATCCCCGTCCCGTCCCATCACTTGCTTCGTGCCAGCTGGATCTTGCTCTGGCGCCGCTTCTCCTGGCGGATGCCCTCGATGTACTTGCAGCAGTCGAGGAAGGCGCGGACGCAGGACTCGCCCTCCTGGATGTAGGAGCTCCTCTGCTCGCAGCTGTGATCCATCGGGATCTCCCGCATCCCGTCCTCGCAGCACTTCCGCAGCGCCTTGTCCTGGTACTCGGATGCTGCGGCACCGGCACGGCCGCTGGCACCCGGCGTGGGGGGACGCCCCGGGGGCCCTCGGGGACGTGGGACACTCTGGGGGTCCTCGGGGAGGTGGGACACTTTGGGGTTCCTCAGGGACGTGGGAGACTGTGGGATTCCTCAGGGAAATGGGACACTTTGGGGTTCCTCAGGGATGTGGGACACTCTGGGGTTCCTCAGGGATGTGGGACACTCTGGGGTTCCTCAGGGATGTGGGACACTCTGGGGGTCCTCAGGGATGTGGGACACTCTGGGGGTCCTCAGGGAGGTGGGACACTCTGGGGTTCCTCAGGGATGTGGGACACTCTGGGGGTCCTCAGGGGGCCCTCAGGGATGTGGGAAACTTTGGGGTTCCTCAGGGATGTGGGAACTTTGGGGTTCCTCAGGGACGTGGGACACTTTGGGGGTCCTCGGGGATGTGGGACACTTTGGGGTTCCTCAGGGATGTGAGATAGTCTGGTGTCATCAGGGACGTGGGACGCTTAGGGGTTCCTCAGGGACGTGGGACACTTTGGTGTTCCTCAGGGGTGTGGGACACTCTGGGGTTCCTCAGGGAGGTGGGATAGTCTGGTGTCTCTCAGGGCCATGGGACACCATCATTGATTGGGACATGGGCTGTTCTGGTGGCCCCCAGGGACAGGGGACACTCTGGTGTCACCAGAGACAGGGGACACTCTGGTGTCCCTCAGGGACATGGGACCCCATCACTGATTGGGACATGGGCTGTTCTGGTGGCCCCCAGGGACGGGGGACACTCTGGTGTCCCCGGGGGCACAGGACACAGGACAGGGGCCACCCCCAGTGCCACCCACCTTTGGTGCCTTTGTACTGCACGAGCGGCAGCGAGCGACGCCTGCGCGAGGCCTCCTTGGGACACTGCACCTCTGGGGACAGGGGGACAGGGGTCAGGGCCCCGCAGTGTCCCCAACACACCCCCCAGTGTCACATCCCAAAGCTCAGAGTCACCTCCCCCATCCATGAGGTGTCACATCTCTGAGGTGTCACCTCCTCGACCCCCCAGGTGTCACCTCCCTGACCCCCGAGGTGTCACATCCCCGATCCCTCAAGTGCCACCTCCCCAACCCCCGAGGTGCCACCCCCGGTGTCCCCACAGTGTCCCCCCTGGCTGTCCCCTGTCCCCCCCGTCCTACCTGACCGCGGTGGCGTCGAGATCTTCACACTGGTGACCAAACCCAGCCCGGCGTCGGCGAAGACCCCGACGTTGTCCCTCCCACTGCCCGCGGTGCAGCCGATGTCACTCTGCTCCACCGTGTCCCAAACCTGCCACCGCCAACAGGGGACACTTGTGACGGCCACGGCCACCAACAGGGGACAGTGGGGATGGTCACTGCCACCAACAGAGGACAGCCAGGATGGTCACTGGCACCCCCTGGGGACAGTGGGGACAGTGGGGACAGGAGGGACAGTCACTGCCATCAACAGGGGACAGTGGGGACAGGAGGGACAGCAGGGACAGTCACTGCCACCAACAGGGGACAGCCAGGATGGTCACTGCCACAATCAGGGGACACCCGTGATGGCCAGTGCCACCCCCTGGGGACATCTGGGATGGCCAATGCCACCACCAACAGGGGACACCCGTGATGGCCACTGCCACTCCCAGGGGACGGGGGGACAGCAGGGACAGTGGGGACAGTGGGGACAGAGGGGACAGTGGGGACAGAAGGGACAGTGGGGACAGAGGGGACAGCAGGGGCAGCGGGGACAGCAGGGACAGTGGGGACAGTGGGGACAGCAGGGACAACAGGGACAGTGGGGACAGAGAGGACAGTGGGGACAGCAGGGACAGCGGGGACAGCAGGGACAGCGGGGACAGCGGGGACAGCAGGGACAGTGGGGACAGTGGGGACAGCAGGGACAGTGGGGACAGAGAGGACAGTGGGGACAGCAGGGACAGCAGGGACAGTGGGGACAGAGAGGACAGTGGGGACAGCAGGGACAGCGGGGACAGCAGGGACAGTGGGGACAGCAGGGACAGCAGGGACAGCGGGGACAGCAGGGACAGCAGGGACAGCGGGGACAGTGGGGACAGCGGGGACAGTGGGGACAGAGAGGACAGTGGGGACAGCAGGGACAGTAGGGACAACAGGGACAGTGGGGACAGAGAGGACAGTGGGGACAGCAGGGACAGCAGGGACAGCGGGGACAGCAGGGACAGTGGGGACAGCAGGGACAGCAGGGACAGCAGGGACAGCGGGGACAGCAGGGACAGTGGGGACAGAGGGGACAGTGGGGACAGCGGGGAGGGGTCCTGGGCACCCACCCTGGCCTGGGTGAGTTTGTTCTTCTTGCTGAGCACGAAGACCCCCTTGTCCACGGCCACCAGCCCCACGTGGGCCCGGTGGTCGCCCTCGAGGCGCAGCCTCATGGGGGTCCCGGGTTGGTGCACGCGGTTGTCGGCCTCCGTCGCCCCCTTCACCACCAGCTGCGGGGGGGACACGGGCCGGGGGGGGGTCACCTCCGGGTCACGGCCACGGGATGGCCCCAAAAACCCTTTGTGAGAACCCCAGAACATGCCCCGTGGGGATACCCCGACCCCGGGGGTGGTGGAGACCCCCAAACCCTTCATGAGACCCCCAGAATGTGCCCTGTGGGGGAACCCCGACCCCAGAGGTGGTGGAGACCCCAAAACCCCTTCATGAGACCCCCAGAACCTGATCCACGGGGAAACCCCAACCCCAGGGGTGGTGGAGACCCCAAAAAACCTTCATGAGACCCCCAAAACCCTTCATGAGACCCCCCAGAACCTGATCCTTGGGGAACCCCCACCCTTTCAGGGTGGTGGAGACCCCAAAAACCCTTCATGAGACCCCCAAAAACCCTAAATGAGACCCCCAGAATGTGCCCTGTGGGGAACCCCGACCTCAGGGGTGTTGAGGACCCCAAAAAACCTTCAAGAGACTCCCAAACCTGCCCCGTGGGGAACCCCAACCCCAGAGGTGGTGGAGACCCCAAAAACCCTTCCCCCCAAAAACCAAGCCCTTACAAAGACCCCCTCAAGTCTCTCAAGGACCCCCGAAGCCTTTCCAAAGGTCCTTCAAAGGCCCCCCAAGCCCTTCCAAAGGTCCCCCAAGCCCCTCAAGTTCTTCAAGGGTCTCTAAGTCCCTCAAGGGCCACCCAAGTGCCTCTAGGATCACCCAAACCCCTTCAAGGTCCCCCCAAACCCCTCCAGGACCACCCAACCCCTTCAAAGTCCCTCAAGCCCCCCAAGGGCCCCTCAAGCTCTTTGAGGGTCTCTAAGTCCCTCAAGGTCCCTCCCCAAACCCCTCAAGTACCACCTCAAGGCCCCCCCCAAGATCCCCAAGGCTCCCCCCAAGGCCCCCAAGGCTCCCCCCAAGGCCCCCGAGGCCCCCCCCAAGGCCCCCAAAGCCCCCCAAGCCCCCCAGGGTCCCTCCCCCACCCCTCTGGGGGACACTCACGGTGCCCATGCAGGTGTCCTGGACGTCCACCCAGACGGAGTCGGCCACGATCTCTCCGGGCAGGACGTGGTAATAGGCCACGATGCGGAAGGAGGGGACGAGCTCGGGGGTCACCGGCAGGGTCATGATGACCAGGTTCTGCCCGGCCTCGTGGCGCTGCCGCCCGGTGCGGACAATGCGCCCCTTGCTCATGATCTGGGGCGGGCAAGGAACGCCGGGGTTGGTTGGTGGTGGCCACCCGGGTGGCAAGTGACCCCCTCAGCCCACCCTCGGCCACCACGGGGGTTCAGGACGTCCTGGTCACCCCATCCTGCTGTGCTGGCCCTTGGTGACCACTCCTGGACGTGGTCATCAGTCACCTTGGTCATGGTCGTTGGTCAACTTGCTTATGGGCATTGGTCACTGTGGTCATTGGTGGTCATGGTCATTGGTCACCCTGGCCATGGTCATTGGTCACCTTGGCCATGGCCATTGGTCACCATGGTTGTGACCACTCGTCACTCTGGTCATGTCTGTTGGTCAACCTGGTCATGGTCATTAATCACCTTGACCATGGTCATTGGTCATCTTGGTCACGGTCATTGGTCACCCTGGCCATGGTCATTCATCATTTTGGCCATGGTCATTGGCCACCCTAGTCATGGTCATTGATCACCATGGTCGTGGTCATTGATCACCCTAGTCATGGTCACTGGTCACCCTGGTCATGGTCATTCATCACCTTGGCCATGGTCATTGGCCACCCTAGTCATGGTCATCGGTCACCTTGGCCATGGTCATCAGCCAAGCCCCCCCAGCCATCCCAACCCCCGAGCCGGGGTGGCACCCACCAGGTAGGTGAAGTACTGGACGGCGTCGCGGACGGCGTTGTTGTTGGTCTTGAGGTGGAAGTGGACGGGCAGGTTCTCCCCGGCCCTCAGCTCCGTGGCCTGCACGGCCAAGTGCAGGAAGTTTCCGGAGCCGGCCTGGCTGCGATAGGCCTGGGCCGTCATCTGCCGCGACGCCTGGCGCTCGGGGGGCAGCCCCTCCTGCACCGTCCGCACCTGGGGGGGACAGGGGACACCCCGTCAGCGGGGAGGGGGCTGCGCGTAGGCGGGGCTCGGCATAGAGGGTTTGGCCTCCATGGAGGTCTTGGTCAACAGAGAGGTCTTGGCCAAAGAAGAGGTCTTGGCCAGCGGAGAGGTCTTGGTCAATGGAGAGGTCTTGGCCAAGGGAGAGGTCTTGGCCAAGGGAGAGGTCTTGGCCAAGGGAGAGGTCTTGGTCAACAGAGAGGTCTTGGCCAAAGAAGAGGTCTTGGTCAACAGAGAGGTCTTGGTCAATGGAGAGGTCTTGGCCAACAGAGAGGTCTTGGTCAATGGAGAGGTCTTGGCCAACAGAGAGGTCTTGGCCAATGGAGAGGTCTTGGCCAATGGAGAGGTCTTGGCCAACAGAGAGGTCTTGGCCTAAGGAGAGGTCTTGGCCAACGGAGAGGCCTTGGCTGATGGAGACATCTAGGCCTCCATGGAGGTCTAGGCTTCCATAGAGGTCTTGGTTGCCACTAGGCCACTGTAGAGGTCTTGGCCACCACAGAGGTGTCACCCCGTCCCCCCCCATGCCAGTGTCCCCACTCACGGTGACGGGGACGCTGTCCTTGTTGGCCGGCATGTTGACCACGAGCCGGGCGGTGCCGTCACGCTGGGTGGACACCAGGCCCTGCTGCCCGTCGGCCTGGACGTTGACACGCGGGGCCGGTGACCCGTCTGGGTTGGTGACGAGGACCTGGGGGGGGACACGGGGGATGTCACGGGGGCACGGGGCAGGGGGCACTGGGAAGGGGTGGTGGCACTGGGAACACTGGGAAGGGGCATTGGAAGGGGCACTGGCACTGGAAAGGGGTATTGGGATCACTGGGAAGGGGCACTGGGAACACTGGGAAGGCACAGTGGGAGGGGGTGGGTGGTACTGGGGACACTGGGAAGGGGCATTGGGAAGGGGCACTGGGAACACTGGGAAGGGGCACTGGGAAGGGGTGTTGGGAAGGGGCACTGGCACTGGAAAGGGGCATTGGAATCACTGGGAAGGGGCCCTGGGAAGGGGTGAGTGGCACTGGGAACACTGGGAAGGGGTGCTGGGAAGGAGTGGGTGACACTGGGAAGGGGCATTGGAATCAATGGGAAGGGGCACTGGGAAGGGGTGGGTGGCACTGGGGACACTGGGAAGGGGCATTGGAAGGGGTGGGTGGCACTGGGGACACTGGGAGGGGGCACTGGGGACACTGGGAAGGGGTGCTGGGAAGGGGTGGGTGGCATTGGGAACACTGGGAAGGGGCACTGGGAAGGGGTGGTGGCACTGGGAACATTGGGAAGGGGCACTGGGGACACTGGGAAGGGGCACTGGGAAGGGGTGGGTGGCACTGGGAACACTGGGAAGGGGCACTGGCACTGGGAACACTGGGAAGGGGCCACCCCAGTGACACTGGGACAGCCCAGGGTCCCCAGACTCTCTCCAGGTGACACAGGGACGTGACACAGGGACAGACGTTGGGCCCCAAGTCCTCCCCTCCTCCAAAATCCCCCAGTCCCTCCCAGTCTCCATCCCCATCCCGGGGACCCCGCGGGCCCTGGGCCGATGCCAGCGCTGTCCCCAATGTCCCTGCTGTCCCCAATGTCCCCACTGCTGTCCCCACCGCTGTCCCCAATGCCAGTGTTGTCCCCAATGTCCCCATTGTCCCCACTTCTGTCCCCAATGCCAGTGCTGTCCCCAATGTCCCCAATGTCCCCACTGTCCCCACTTCTGTCCCCAATGCCAGCGCTGTCCCCAATGTCCTCAATGTCCCCACTGTCCCCACTTCTGTCCCCAATGCCAGCGCTGTCCCCAATGTCTCCACTGTCCCCACTGCTGTCCCCAATGCCAGCGCTGTCCCCAATGCCAGCGCTGTCCCCAGTGTCCCTGCCGTCCCCACTGCTGTCCCCAATGCCAGCGCTGTCCCCAGTGTCCCCGCTGTCCCCAGGTGTCCTTACCTGGAGGTCAAAGGGTATGCCCGGTTTGAAGTACTTGGGGGTGTGGGTGAAGTGGATGGTGTAGGGCGACGTCACGATGGGGATGCCACCGCGCTGGGCCTCCACCATGTCACTGCCTGGGGCACCAGGGGCACGGCCGCGTCACCCGGGGACAGGGGTCACTGTCCCCTGCCCAGGGACAGCCCCGGTGGCCCTGGGGTGGCCCCAGGTGTCCCCATCCTCCCTGTCCCCAACCCCAGGTGTCCCCTGACCCACCTCACCCCGTGCCAGGGCTCACTGTCCCCCTATCAGGGACAGCTCTGGTGGCCCTGGGGTGGCCCCAGGTGTCCCCATCCTCCTTGTCCCCAACCCCAAGTGTCCCCAGATCCACATCCCCTGGTGCCAGGGCTCACTGTCCCCCTATCAGGGTGGCCTTGGGGTGGCCCTGGGGTGGCCCCGGGTGTCCCCATCCTCCCTGTCCCCAACCCCAAGCGTCCCCAGATCCACATCCCCTGGTGCCAGGGCTCACTGTCCCCTGCCCAGGGACAGCTCTGGTGGCCCTGGGGTGGCCCCAGGTGTCCCCATCCTCCCTGTCCCCAACCCCAGGTGTCCCCTGACCCACCTCACCCCGTGCCAGGGCTCACTGTCCCCTGCCCAGGGACAGCTCTGGTGGCCCTGGGGTGGCCCCGGGTGTCCCCATCCTCCCTGTCCCCAACCCCAAGTGTCCCCAGATCCACATCCCCTGGTGCCAGGGCTCACTGTCCCCTGCCCAGGGACAGCTCTGGTGGCCCTGGGGTGGCCCCGGGTGTCCCCATCCTCCCTGTCCCCAACCCCGGGTGGCCCCATCCTCGCTGTCCCCAACCCCAGGTGTCCCCGTCCTCACCATCCCCAACCTCATGTCTCCCCATCCTCACTGTCCCCAACCCCAGGTGTCCCCAGATCCACCTCACCCCGTGCCAGGGGTCACTGTCCCCTGCCCAGGGACAGCCCCGGTGGCCCTGGGGTGGGCCCAGGTGTCCCCATCCTCCCTGTCCCTGACCCCAGGTGTCCCCATCCTCCCTGTCCCCAACCCCAGGTGTCCCCCCGTGTCCCCTCGTGTCCCCGCAGACCTGACTCGGTGATGACGGTGACGGACACGTAGAGGGAATGTCCCACCAGCTCCTGCGGGTTGGGGAAGCGCTGCCGCAGAGCGTCCATGGCCAGTACGGCCTCGCCGTCCCCGTCGGTCACCTGCGGGGAGGGGACACTCAGGGGACACCCAGGGGACAGTCAGGGGACAAGGGACAGGCAGGGGACAGACAGGGGACAGGCAGGGGACAGGGGACAGGCAGGGGATAGGGGACAGCATTGCCTCGCCGTCCCCATCTGTCACCTGCAGGGAGGGGGACTCAGGGGACACCCAGGGGACAGCCAGGGGACAGGGGACAGCCAGGGGACAACCAGAGGACAGGGGACAGCCAGGGGACAGCCAGGGGATGGGGGACACTCAGGGGACAGGGGACAGGCAGAGGACAGGCAGGGGATGGGGGACACTCAGGGGACAGGGGACAGGCAGGGGACAGGAGTGGGAATGGGGACAGGGGACAGGTAGGGGACAGGCAGGGGACAGGCAGGGGACAGGCAGGGGACAGGAGTGGGAATGGGGACAGGGGACAGCCAGGGGACAGGGACGGGCATGGAGATGGGAATGGGGACAGGGATGGGGACAGGGATGGCAGAGATCAGTATGGGATGGGGATGAGGACAGGGATGGGGACAGGGATGGCAGAGTTCAGTATGGGATGGGGATGGGGACAGGGATGGCAGAGCTCAGAATGGGACAGAGATGGGAGAGCTGAGAATGGGACAGGGAAGGGGACAGGGGTGGGGACAGGGATAGGGACAGGGGTGAGGACAGGGAAGGGGACAGGGAAGGGGACAGGGGTGGGGACAGGGGTGGGGACAGGGTCGAGGGTCACCGGAATGCGCTTCAGGGACTCGGGGATACTCCTCCTCTCGTCGTCCACCATGACCCCAAAGAGGGCAAAGGCTGTGCCGTGGAGACGCTTCCCGTACAGGTACCTGGGGACGGGCCAGCGCTGCCACCGCGTGTCCCCCCCAGCCACAGCACCGTCCCCGCGCTGCCACCGCGTGTCCCCCCCCCAGCCACAGCACCGTCCCCACGCTGCCACCGCGTGTCCCCCCCAGCCACAGCACCGTCCCCGCGCTGCCACCGCGTGTCCACCCCCAGCCACAGCACCGTCCCCCCGGTCCCCACATTGCCATCGGACAGCACTGCCACCCCATTGTCCCTGTCCTGCTGTCCCTGTGTCCCCTGTCACCCCATCACACCCTGTCACCCCATCATACCTTGCCACCCCATTTGTCCTCGTCCTGCTGTCCCTGTCCCTGTGTCCCCTGTCACTCCATCACACCCTGTCACCTCATTGTCCCCCATCCTCATCTCACTGTCCCTGTCCCTCTGTCCTCTGTCACCCCATCACACCCTGCCACCCCATTGTCCCTGTCCTGATATCCCTGTCCCTGTGTCCCCTGTCACCCCATCACACCCTGCCACCCCACTGTCCTCCATCCTCATCCCACTGTCCCTGTCCCTCTGTCCCCTGTCACTCCATCACACCTTGTCCCCCCACTGTCCCCCCACTGCCCCCCATCCTCGTCCTGCTGTCCCTGTCCCTCTATCCCCTTTCACTCCATCACACCCTGTCCCCCCCCGTCCCCCCACTGCCCCCCATCCTCATCCCACTGTCCCTGTGTCCCCTGTCACCCCATCACACCCTGTCACCTCATTGTCCCCCATCCTCATCTCACTGTCCCTGTCTCTCTGTCCTCTGTCACCCCCATCACACCCTATCACCCCACTGTCCTCGTCCTGCTGTCCCTGTCCCTGTGTCCCCTGTCACCCCATCACACCCTGTCCCCCTGCTGCCCCCCATCCTCGTCCCACTGTCCCTGTCCCTCCACATCCCCCCATCCCTGTCACTCCCTGTCACCTCCATCCTCCCCACCCCGTGCCCTCCTCACCCTCCACCCCGTCCCTGCGCCACCTCCTCCTCCCCGGGGACAGCAG
The DNA here is from genome assembly GCF_025592945.1 of Manacus candei. Classification (NCBI taxonomy): domain Eukaryota; kingdom Metazoa; phylum Chordata; class Aves; order Passeriformes; family Pipridae; genus Manacus; species Manacus candei. The sequence goes on from NW_026138258.1 coordinate 107,735, forward strand.
CAGAGCCGGAAGGTCCCCCCACCCCGTCCCTTCTGCAGGGAGGCTCTGACCCCTCCGGGGGGGAGATTTTGGGGTCCCCTGTGCCGTCCCCTCGGAGGTTCTGACCCCCCCGGGGGGTGGTTTTGGGGTTCCCACCCCATCCCCTCTGCAGGGAGGCTCTGACTCCCCCGGAGGGGGGGCGGTTTTGGTGTCCCCATCCCATCCCCTTGGAGCATCTGACCCTCTGGGGGGGCGATTTTGGGGTCCCTGCGCCATCCCCTCGGAGGCTCTGACCCTCTGAGGGGGCGGTTTTGGGGTCCCCACTCAGTCCCCTCGGAGGCTCTGACCCCCCCGGGGGGGCGGTTTTGGGGTTCCCACCCCATCCCCTCTGCAGGGAGGCTCTGACTCCCCCGGAGGGGGGGCGGTTTTGGTGTCCCCACCCCATCCCCTTGGAGCATCTGACCCTCTGAGGGGGCGGTTTTGGGGTCCCCACCCAGTCCCCTCGGAGGCTCTGACCCTCTGAGGGGGCGGTTTTGGGGTCCCCACCCCATCCCCTGGGAGGCTCTGACCCCCCGGAGGGGGGTAGGTTTTAGGGTCCCCACCCCATCCCCTTGGAGTCTCTGACCTTCTAAGGGGGCGATTTTGGGGTCCCCGCCCTGTCCCCTGGGAGGCTCTGACCCCCCCGGGGGGCGGTTTTGGGGTCCCCACCTCATCCCCTGGAGGCTCTGACCCCCCCGGGGGGCAGTTTTGGGGTCCCCACCCCATCCCCTGGGAGGCTCTGACCCCCCCGAGGGGGGCAGTTTTGGGGTCCCCGCGCCCACCTGGCCGTGATGGACACCCGGAAATCCTCCTTCCGGTCGATGTAGAGGAACTTCTCCTCCGGCTCCAGCACCACCTCGAAGCTGGGCAGCACTGCAGGGGGGGGATGAAGGGGGTCACCCCATGTCCCCACACCCCCAGGTGCCCCCCCGGGTGCCCCCCCGGGTGCCCCCAACCCCCCCCTTACCGTACTCCTTGACCTCGAACTGGGTGGTGAAAACCTGCTCCGGGGAGTCCTCGAACTTGGCCAGCACCGTCCACGTGCCCAGGCTGGGGGAAGGGGGGGGGGGACACGGGGGGGTCAGGGGACGATGCCGAGGGCCGGGATGTCCCCCCCGGGGAGGTGACACCCACCTGACGACCTCGGGCAGGTTGTGGTTGACGGACAGGATGCCGCTCTTGGTGGGCGAGGACACGGGCACTTGTTTGATGATGACGTTGTCGGGGGTCTGGGGGGGGACACGGGAGGGGTCGGGGGGTGGCACCGGCGGTGGCAGGGTGTCCCCGTGTCCCTGCACCCCCCGGGTCACCCACCTTGACCTCCACGATGACCGTCTTGGCCACGGGCTCCATGAGGTGGCCGACAGTGAAGAGGCGGCAGAGAACTGGGGGGGGGCACGGGGGGGACAAGGTGAGTGGGGACACCAGGAAACCCGGGAATGGGGGCTGGGTGCCAGGAAGGGGGGTTGGAGACCCAGGAATGGGGGTTGGAGATCCAGGAATGGGGGCTGGAGATCCAGGGATGGGGGTTGGAGATCCAGGAATGGGGGCTGGAGATCCAGGGATGGGGGTTGGACATCAGGAATGGGGGTTGGACACCCAGGAATGGGGGCTGGAGACCAAGGGATGGGGGTTGGACACCCAGGAATGGGGGTTGGAGATCCAGGGATGGGGGCTGGAGACCAAGGGATGGGGGTTTGAGACCCAGGAATGGGGGTTGGAAACCCAAGATGGGGGTTGGAAACCCAGGAATGGGGGTTGGACACCAGCAATGGGGGTTGGACACCAGGAATGGGGCTTGGAGACCCAAGAATGGGGGCTGGAAACCAGGAATGGGGGCTGGAAACCCAGGAATTGGGGTTGAAGACTCAGGAATTGGGGTTGGAGACCCAGGAATTGGGGTTGGACACCCAGGAATGGGGGTTGGAGACCGAGGAATGGGGGCTGGACATCAGGAATGGGGGCTGGACACCAGGAATGGGGGTTGGACGTCAGGAATGGGGGTTGGAAACCAGGAATGGGGGTTGGACCCCAAAATGGGCCCTGGGTCCCAGCAGGGACATCGTCGGGAGGCCCCCAAATGGGTGCTGGGGTCCTGCCCTGCAAGGTCACAGCAGCACCCCAAGGACCCCCCCCCCGCCCCTGAGGAGCCCCGGAGGGGGTGACCCAGCCCCCCAAGGTGTCCCCAGCCCCCCAAGGAACCCCCAGCCCCCCAAGGTGCCATAGAGGGGTGATCCAGCCTCCTAAGGTGCCCCCAGACCCCCAAGGTGCCCCCAGACCCCCAAGGTACCATAGAGGGGTGACCCAGCCCCCCAAGGTGCCCCCAGCACCCCAAGGTGTCATAGAGGGGTGATCCAGCCCACCAAGATGCCCCCAGCCCACCAAGGTGTCCCCCGTTCCCCGAGGAGCCCCGGGGGGGTGTGACCCATCCCTCTAAGGACCCCCCCCCCCCCCCCGAGTAGCCCCGGGGGGGTGTGACCCATCCCTCTAAGGACACCCCCCCCCCCCGAGTAGCCCCGGGGGGGTGTGACCCATCCCTCTAAGGACTCCCCCTCCCCCCGAGTAGCCCCGGGGGGGGGTGACCCAGCCCCCCAAGGTGCCCCCAGTCCCCCGAGGACCCCCCCTCCCCCCGAGGAGCCCCGGGGGGGGGGTCCCAGGGGCGCACCGGTGGAGCCGGGGGTGTAGATGGGTTTGTCGGTCTGCAGGAAGATGTGGCCGCTCTGCAGCGACAGGAGCAGCACCTTCTCCAGCACCGCCTGCCCCACCCGCGCCGTCACCGCCACGAAGCGCTTCCCTGTCCCCGCGGGAAGGGACTTGGCAGAGACCTGCGGGCACGGGGGGCACCGCGTGGGACGGGGGGGCACAGGGACAGGGGACACGGGGACTGGGGACAGCGGGATGGGGGACACTGTGTGGGATGGGGGACACTGTGTGGGATGGGGGACACCGTGTGGGACGGGGTACACTGCGTGGGACGGGGGACACAGGGACAGGGGACACAGGGATTGGGGACACAGGGACAGGGAACACAGGGACGGGGGACACGGGGATGGGGAACACTGTGTGGGATGGGGGACACTGTGTGGGATGGGGGACACTGTGTGGGATGGGGGACAGTGCGGTGGACAGAGGACATCACTTGGGACAGGGGACACAGGGACAGGGGACACTGCGTGGGACGGGGGACACAGGGACAGGGGACACAGGGATTGGGGACAGCAGGATGGGGGACACTGTGTGGGATGGGGGACAGAGGACATCACTTGGGACAGGGGACACTGCGTGGGACAGGGGACACAGGGACAGGGGACACTGTGTGGGACAGAGGACACAGGGACAGGGGACACCGGGATGGGGGATACGGCGTGGGACAGGGGGACACTGCATGGGACGGGGGACAGCGCGGGGGACAGAGGACATCACTTGGGACAGGGGACACAGGGACAGGGGACACCGGGATGGGGAACACTGGGTGAGATAGGGGACACCGTGTGGGACAGGGGACAGCGCGGGGGACAGGGGACACAGGGACAGGGGACACCGCGGGGGACGGGGGACACTGCGGGGGACACCAAGTGGGAGAGGGAACAGAGGGACAGGGGACACCGCCTGGGACAGGGGACACAGGGACAAGGGACACCAGGACAGGGGACACAGGGACAAGGGACACCAGGACAGGGGACACTGCGTGGGACAGGGGACAGAGGGGGGGGGACAACGGGACGGGACAGGGGACACTGGGTGGCACCGGGTGATGCTGGCACCGCAGGGTGGCACTGGCACGGGACAGGGGACGCGGGATGGCACCGGTGACACCGGAACAGGACAGGGGACAACGGGTGGCACCGGTGACACCGGAACAGGACAGGGGACAACGGGTGGCACCGGTGACACCGGAACAGGACAGGGGACAGCGGGTGGCACCGGTGACACCGGAACAGAACAGGGGACAGTGGGTGGCACCGGTGACACAGGGACAGAACAAGGGATACCGGATGGCACCGGTGACACAGGGACAGGACAGGGGACAACGAGTGGCACCAGGTGACGTAGGGACAGGACAGAGGCCACCACGTGGCACCGGTGACGCAGGGACAGGACAGGGACCGGCGGACGGGACACGGTCCCCCCACCCCCGTGTCGGTCCCCGCCGCGTCCCACACAGGGTTAACCCCCCCGGGCCACCCCCCCGGGGGCGGGAGGGGTCGGTGACCCGGGGGGCGGTGACCGGGGGGGTGGTGGCCCGGGGGAGGGGGGTGGTGGCCGTACCCTGACGGTGGCCGTGGCCATCATGCCCTCGGCGGGGCTCAGGGGCAGCCGCGTCTGGAACAGGGTCTGCCGCTTCTGCGGGAAATCCTGGACCAGCAGCGTGGCCTCGGTGGCCGCCGAGAGCCCCGGGGCCTCCAGGACCACCCGCTCGTCCGTCTCCAGCCGCAGCACGGCCGGTGTCACCAGCGTCACCCTGGGGGGGACACCGAGGGTCACTGGGGGCTGGCACGGAGACCCCGCAGCACCCAGAGCCCCCAAATCCATCCCACAGCATCAGTGGGGTCACCCTGGGGACACCACGGGTCACTGGGGGCTGTCATGGAGACCCCACAGCACCCAGAGTCCCCCAGATCCATCCCACAGTCACCAGTGTCACCCTGGGGGGGACACCGCGGGTCAGTGGGGGCTGTCATGGAGACCCCACAGCACCCAGAGCCCCCCAAATCCATCCCATAGTCAAAAGCATCACCCTGGGGACACCGGGACCTGTCACAGAGTCCCCCCAGATCTGTCCCACAGCACCAACAAGGCCACCAGTGTCACCCTGGGGACACCAAGGGTCACGGGGGGCTGTCACAGAGACCCCACAGCACCCAGAGCCCCCCAGATCTGTCCCCACAGCACCAACGGGGTCACCAGCATCACCCTGGGGGCACCTTGGGTCACTGGGGGCTGTCACGGACACCCCACAGTGCCCAGTCCCCCAAATCCATCCCACAGTCACCCTGGGGACACCGGGAACTGTCACTGAGCCCCCCAGATCTGTCCCACAGCACCAATGGGGTCACCAGCATCACCCTGGGGGGGACACCAAGGGTCACTGGGGGCTGTCACGGAGCCCCCACAGCACCCAGAGCCCCCAAATCCATCCCACAGCACCAATGGGGTCACCCTGGGGGGGACACCGAGGGTCACTGGGGGCTGTCACGGACACCCCACAGCACCCGGAGACCCCCAGATCTGTCCCCACAGCACCAATGGGGTCACCCTGGGGGGGGCACCGAGGGTCACTGGGGCTGTCACAGAGCCCCCACAGCACCCAGAGCCCCTAAATCTGTCCCCACAGCATCAATGGGGTCACCAGCATCACCCCGGGGGCACCACAGGTCACTGGGAACTGTCACAGAGACCCCCAAATCCATCCCACAGTCACCAGTGTCACCCTGGGGACTCCAGGAGTTGTCACAGAGTCCCTCCAGCACCCAGAGCCCCCCAAATCCATCCCACAGCACCAGTGGGGTCACCCTGGGGACACTGGGGGTCACTGGGGGTTTTCATGGAGCCCCCACAGCACCCAGAGCCCCCCAAATCCACCCCACAGCACCGATGGGGTCCCCCATTTCACCCCAGTATCTCTCCAGCACCCACCCCTGGGGGGGTTCCCATGGTTTGGGGGGTCCCACCGGGGCTTAAGGGGGTCCCACGGGTGGGGGGGGTCCCTTGGGTGGTTAAGGGGGTCCCATGGGAGGTTGGGGGTCCCACGGCTGGGGGGGTCCCATGGGTGGGGGGGGGTCCCACGGCTGGGGGGATCCCACGGATGGGGGGGTCCCATGAGTGGTTAAGGGGGTCCCACAGCTGGTTGGGGGTCCCATGGGTGGTTGGCGGGGGGTCCCATGGGTAGTTAAGGGGGTCCCACGGATGGTTGGGGGTCCCATGGGCGGTTAAGGGGGTCCCACGGCTGGGGGGGGTCCCATGGGTGGTGGTGGGGGTCCCACGGCTGGTTGGGGTCCCAAGGGTGGCGGGGGGGTCCCAATAACTCACAGCTGGGCCGGGGTGGGGGTCGCCTGGAGCAGCAGGAGCCCGAGGAGGCCGAGGGGCAGCAGCGGAGCCCCCATGGCTGCCGGAGGTGTGAGGGGGGGACAGGGACGGCGGCTGGGGGGGGGTCCCTTTATGGTGCCCCGGTGGTTAATGGGTAACCCCCCCCCCCCCCCGGGCCCACCCAAGGGCGAGGGGGGGGGAGGGGCCGGACACCTGAGTCCTCCCCCAGGTGGGGGCGGGGCTGGGCTGGGCCCTCCCGGACCCCCCCCGCGACCACCCGAGCCCGGGGGGTCCTGCACCCACTGCGAGGGGGTCCCGGACCTTCGGGTGCCCCTTGAGAGGGGGGGGCTGGGACCCCCCCGGCCCTTCCCCCCCGCCCCTCCCCGTGGGGTGGGGGAGGGACTGCCCGGACGGTCCTTCCTCATTTCGGGGAAAGGCCCTGGCGAGGGGCCACCGGGGGATTGCGACACCCCGGGGGGGCTCCGGAGGGGGGGACGAGACGGGGAGGCGACGAGGGGACACGAGGGGGGGACACCCGTGACCCTCCCGGCTCGGGGGTGGGGGTGGGGCAGGACCTGGGTGTGAGGGTCCCCCCCCAGACCCTCATTCCGGGGTCATGGACACCTGATCCCCCCCCCCCGGACCCCTGGCAGAACCTGGATGTGGTGGGTTCCCTCTGGGACCCCCAATGGAACCTGGATATCAGGGTCATGTCCTGGTCACTGGGATCCCCCCTGAGACCCCCAAAGGAACCTGGACACCAGGGTCATGTCGTGGTCACTGGGATCCCCCTGGGACCCCCAACAGGTCCTGGACACCAGGGTCACATCCTGGTCACTGGGATCCCCCCTGAGACCCTCAATGGAACCTGGACACCAGGGTCATGTCCTGGTCACCTGAGTCCCCCCTGAGACCCCCAAAGGAACCTGGACATCAGGGTCATGTCCTGGTCACTGGGATCCCCCTGGGACCCCCAACGGGTCCTGGACACCAGGGTCACATCCTGGTCACTGGGATCCCCCTGGGACCCCCAACAGGTCCTGGACACCAGGATCACATCCTGGTCACCTGAGACCCCCAAAGGAACCTGGACACCAGGGTCATGTCCTGGTCACCTGAGTCCCCCCTGAGACCCCCAAGAGGTCCCAGACACCAGGGTCACATCCTGGTCACTGGGATCCCCCTGAGACCCCCAAAGGAACCTGGACACCAGGGTCACCAGGTCTGGACACCTGGATCCCTCCTGGACCCCCTGGATCCCTCACGGACGCCCTGGATCTCCACATCTGGACCCTCTGGATCCCTCCTGGACCCCCTGGATCTCCACATCCGGACACCCGGACCCTCGTGGGACCCTCGCTGTGGGCAGAGGCCCCAGATGCCCAAACCCCCCCTCATGTCCCGGGTTCCTGGTTCCCCCCTGGGCCCCCCGTTCCCACGGCCCGGGCTGTGCCCACAGGGCCCCCCGTGGTGGCGGCGGCTCCTCCCGGTGCCGGTGGCGGGGCGGGAAGGCCCCCGTGGGCAGGAAGGGCCCCGTCGGCATCCGGGCGCCACATCCACGTTCCCGGAGGCCCCCGCGGCACCCCCGGGGCGCAGGCGCAGCACCTCGGCCTTCCGGCACCCCCGGCCAGCCCCACCAGCACTGCCCACACCGGGGGGGTCCCCGGGACCACCGGACCCTCCCCGGCCCCGGGAGCAGCGGGGGAAGGAGCCCCTGGGCCCCCCGGGAGCCTGCGGGGGTGGCGGTGGGGCAGCGGCAGCTCCTCGGGGCCTTCTGGGAGCCTCCGGCTCCTCCCCGACGAGGTGGTTCCTGGGGGGTTCCTCCCAGACCCCCCTTTGCTGCAGGAGCTGCTGCAGGAGTGGCAGAAGGGTCGGCTCCGTCGGCTCCTCCCCAGAAGTTCATCCCACCAGGATTCACCTCCGTCGGCTTCTCCACAGTTCATCCCACCAGGACTCAGCTCCATCACCTTCTCCCCAGAAGTTCATCACACCAGGACCCATCTCCATTGGCTCCTTCGTAGAAGTTCATCACACCAGGACCCATCTCCATTGGCTCCTCCACAGCTTGTCCCACCAGGACTCAGCTCCACCAGCTCCTTCCCAGAACTGTTTCCACCAGGACCCACCTCCATCGGCTCCTCCCCAGAAGTTCATCCCACCAGGATCCACCTCCATCACCTTCTCCCCAGAACTGGTCCCACCAGGACACATCTCCACCAACTCCTGTGTAGAAGTTCATCCCACCAGGACCCACCTCCATCAGCTCCTCTCCAGACACGATCCCACCAGGACCTCATTCCTGTCAACATCTCCCCAGAACTGGTCCCACCAGGACCCACCTCCACCAGTCCCTCTCCAGAAGTTCATCCCACTGGGACCCACCTCCATCGACTCCTTCCCAGAAGTTCATCCCACCAGGATCCACCTCCACCACCTCCTGTGTAGAAGTTCATCCCACCAGGATCCGTCTCCTCCTCCCCCAGAAGTTCGTCCCACCAGGACCCACCTCCATCACCTTCTCTCCAGAAGTTCATCCCACCGGGATCCATCTCCTCTCCCCCCAGAAGTTCATCCCACCAGGACCCACCCCAATCACCTTCTCTCCAGAAGTTCATCCCACCAGGATCTGTCTCCTCCTCCCCAGAAGTTCATCCCACCAGGACCCACCCCAATCACCTTCTCCCCAGCAGTTCATCCCACCAGGATCTGCCTCCTCCTCCTCCTCCTCCTCCTCCTCCTCCTCCCCCGGTCGGTCCCGCCCGTGCCCCCCATGGAGGTGTGGCGACAATGTGCCCACTGGCTGGTGGCCGCGCGGGTGCTGCCGGCGGGTCACCGGGCCAGCAGCCCCGGGGGGCAGGTGTGGGACCTGGCGCAGGCGCTGCGGGACGGGGTCCTGCTGTGCCACCTCCTCAACGCCCTCCTGCCCCGCGCCATCCCCCCCAGGGACATCTGCCCCCGGCCCCAGATGTCACAGGTGAGAGCGGGGCACGGGGGGACACGGGGGACACGGGGACAACGGGGGGGACAATGGTGGGGACAAAGGCAGGTGAGGGTGGTGGGGATGGGGACAATGGGGATGATGATGATGGTGACGGTGACATTGATGGTGACAGTGATGGGGCTGGTGGGAGTCATTGGGGTCATGGGGACAATGGGATGATGATGATGATGGTGATGATGGTGATGGAGACATTGATGGTGAGTGATGGGGCTGGTAGGAATGAAGGTCATGGCATTGGGGTGATGGGGACAATGGGATGATGATGATGATGATGGTGATATTGGGGTTGATGGTGACAGTGACATTGATGGTGACAGTGATGGGGTTGGTAGGAATGAAGGTCATGGCATTGGGGTGCTGGGGACAATGGGGATGATGATGATGATGATGGTGACGCTGGGGTTGGTGGTGACAATGACAGAGCTGGTGACATGAGGGTGATGGGGATGGTCATGGGGACAATGGGGATGATGACGATGATGATGGTGACGATGATGATGGTGACATTGGGGTTGGTGGTGACAGTGACAGGGTTGGTGACAGTGGCATTGATGGTGACAGTGACAGGGTTGGTGGAAGTGAAGGTCATGGCATTGGGGTGATGGGGACAATGGGGATGATGATGATGGTGACGATGACATTGGGGTTGATGGTGACGGTGACATTGATGGTGACAGTGACATGGATGGTGACAGTGACAGGGCTGGTGGGATGAGGGTGGTGAGGACAGTGATGGGGACAATGGGGATGATGATGACGACGGTGACATTGATGGTGACAGTGACATTGATGGTGACAGTGATGGGGCTGGTGGGAGTGAAGGTCATGGCATTGGGGTCATGGGGACAATGGGGATGATGATGGTGATGGTGACGATGACATTGGGGTTGGTGGTGACAGTGACATGGATGGTGACAGTGACAGGGCTGGTGGGACTGAGGGTGGTGGGGATGGTGATGGGGACCAGAGGGGTGACAGTGACAATAGGGGTGACACTGGGAGTGGTGATGGTGACACTGGGGGTGACAGCGATGACAGGGGTGACACTGGGAGTGCTGATGGTGACACTGGGGGTGACGATGGTGACACTGTGGGTGCTGATGGTGACACTGGGGGAGCTGATGGTGACAATGGGGGTGCTGATGGTGACACTGGGGGTGCCAGCGATGACAGGGGTGACACTGGGGGTGACGATGGTGACCCTGGGGGAGCTGATGGTGACACTGGGGGTGCCAGCGATGACAGGGGTGACACTGGGGGTGCCGAGGGTGACCCTGGGGGTGACACCGGGGGTGCTGCCGGGGGAGGGGACACCCCCGGTGCCGGTGCCATCGCCGCGGTGCCGCCGCAGTTCCTGTGCCTGCGGAACATCCGCACCTTCCTCTCCGCCTGCGCCGACAAGTTCGGGCTCCCGAAGCATCGGCTCTTCGGCGCCTTCGACCTCTTCGACGTCGAGGACTTCGGCAAGGTGGGACCCCGGGGGGACCCCGGGGGGGGCCCGGGTGTCCGGGTGTCACCCCTCCTCCCCCCCCCCGATGTCACCCGTCTGTCCCCAGGTGATCGAGACCCTCTCGACGCTCTCCTGGACCCCCATCGCCCAGAGCAGGGGCTTCACGTGAGCGCACAGACCCCTCCCCGGGGGCCTACGTGACCCTGAGGGTCCTCAGGTGTCCCCAAGGGTCCCGGATGTCCTGGCCCTGGGGGTCCCGAGTGTCCCAAGTGTCCCTGAGGGTCCTCAGGTGTCCCCAAGGGTCCCGGATGCACTGGCCCTGGGGGTCCCGAGTGTCCCAGGTGGCCCTGAGGGTCCTCAGGTGTCCCCAAGGGTCCCGGATGTCCCAGCCCTGGGGGTCCCAAGTGTCCCTGAGGGTCCTCAGGTGACCCTGCGTGTCCCAGTTGTCCCTGGGGGTCCCAGATTTCCAGTCCCAAAGGGTCCCACTTGTCTCTGAGGGTCCCCAGGTGTCCCTGAGGGTCCCCAGGTGTCCCCAAGGATCGCAGGTGTCCCCAAGGGTCCCACATGTCCCTGAGGGTCCCGGATGTCCTGGCTCTGAGGGTCCTGAGTGTCCCAGGTGTCCCTGGGGGTCCTGAGTGTCCCTGGGGGTCCCGCGTGACACCGAGGGTCCACAGGTGTCCCCAAGGGTCCCAGGTGTCCCTGGGGGTCCTGAGTGTCCCCAGGTGTCCCTGGGGGTCCCACATGTCCCTCAGGGTCCCACTTGTCCCTGGGGGTACCTGAGGGTCCCAGTTGTCCTTGAGTGTCCCCAGTTGTCCCTGGGGGTCCCAGTTGTCCTTGAGTGTCCCCGGTTGTCCCTGGGGGTCCCACATGTCCCTGAGTGCCCCTGGTTGTCCTTGAGGGTCCCGGGTGTCCCTGGGGGTCCCAAGTGTCCCCGAGGGTCCCGAGTGTCCCCGAGGGTCCCGGGTGTCCCTGAGGGTCCCAGTTGTCCTTGAGTGTCCCCGGTTGTCCCTGGGGGTCCCGCTTGTCCCCGAGTGTCCCACATATCCCTGAGGGTCCCCAGATGTCCCCGGGGGTCCCTGAGGGTCCGGTTCATGTCCCCTCAGGCCCTTCCCGTCCGAGGAGTGCGTTGGGGACGAGGACATTTACAGCGGCCTCTCCGACCTCATCGAGTGAGGGGGGCTTGGGGGGGCAGTGGGGGGGCACTGGGAGGTTTTAAGGGGGTTATTGGGAGGTACTGGGAGGTACTGAAGGGGAATTTGGGGGATTTAAGGGGTACCAGGGGGTCCTTGAGGAGAATTTGGGGTATTTAAGAGATACCAGGGGGTCCTTGAGGAGAATTTGGGGTATTTAAGGGGTACTGGGGGGGGCACCGGGGGTATTTAAGGTGTATTGGGGGTGTTGGGATATCAGGGGACCCCCGGGGGGGGCGGTTGGGGTGTATGAGAGGGGCATCGGGGGGGGGCATTGAGGGGGCATTAAAGGAGCCCCAGGGAATTGGGGGGGATTAGAGGGGATTCTGGGACCCTCGGGGGGTGTCGGGGAGGGGCTGGGGGTGGGGTTTTGGGGGTCCCGGGAAGGTCACCGAGCCGTGTCCCCCCCCCTCGCAGCGACACGGTTGAGGAGGACGATTCCTATGATGTTCCAAGGAATTGGGGGGGGGGGGATTAGAGGGGATTAGGGCACCCCCGGGGGGTGTTGGTGAGGGGCTGGGGGTGGTTTTGGTGGTCCCGGGGATTGGGGGGGAGGTCACCGAGCCGTGCCCCCCCCGCAGCGACACGGCCGAGGAGGACGATGATCCCTACGATGCCCCAGGGAACTGGGAGGGATTAGAGGGGACTGGGGGACCCCCGAGGGGCATCGAGGAGGGTCAGGGGGTGGGTTTTGGGGGTCACCGAGCCGTGCCCCCCCGCAGCGACACGGCCGAGGAGGACGATGATCTCTACGACTGCGTCGAGGCCGAAGGCGACGACGGTGACGAGATCTACGAGGACCTGATGAGGGGCGAGACCCCCCCGGCCGCGGTGGGTGGGGCCCCTCGGACACTCGTGTCCCCACCCCTCGAGACCTGAGTCCTCCCCCCAAGACCCCTCTGTCCCCCCCTGGTCACCTGTGTGTCCCCCCCCCAGGCCCCTGAGTTACCCCCTGTCACCTCTGTCCCCCCCCAGACACCTCTGTCCCCCCCCAGTCATCTGAGTCCCCCCCAAGACACCTGAGTGCCCCCCGTCACCTCTGTCCCCCCCCAAGACATCTGAGTGCCCCCCATCACCTCTGTCCCCCCCAAGACCCCTGAGTGCCCCCCGTCACCTCTGTCCCCCCCCCAAGACACCTGAGTTTCCCCCCTGTCACCTCTGTCCCCCCCGGACCCCTCTGTCCCCCCCTCAAGACACCTGAGTCCCCCCTCAGACACCTGAGTCCCCCCTGTCACCTCTGTCCCCCCCAGACCCCTCTGTCCCCCCCCAAGACACCTGAGTCCCCTCTGTTCACCTGTGTCCCCCCCAGCCACCTGTGTCCCCCCCCGGTCACCCTTGTTTCTCCTGGTCACCTGTGTGTCCCCCGGACACCTGAGTGACCCCCCATCATCTGAGTGTCCCCTCCCCGGTCACCCTTGTGTCCCCCTGTCACCTGTGTGTCCCCCAGACACCTGTGTGTCCCCCCCATCATCTGAGTGTCCCCCCCTAGTCACCCGTGTCCCCCTTGGTCACCTGTGTGTCCCCAAAGGCCAGGGGACCCCCCAGTCACCTTTGTCCCCTCCTGTCACCTGAGTCCCCCGTGGTCACCCCTGTGTCCCCCATGTCACCCCTGTGTCCCCCATGTCACCTGTGTCCCCCCCAGACACCTGTGTCATTCCTTGACACACCTGAGTGTCCCCCAGTCACCCGCATGTCCCCCTGTCCCCAGTGTCCCCAATGTCCCCAATGTCCCCAACGTCCCCGGTGTCCCCAATGTCCCCAATGTCCCCGGCGCCCTCGCGTGTCCCCCTGTCCCCAGTGTCCCCTCTGTCCCCAATGTCCCCAATGTCCCTGCATGTCCCCAATGTCCCCGATGTCCCCACAGAAGGGCCCTGTGGACCGGCGGCTGTGCTGCCTCCAGGAGCTGCGGCAAACGGAGGAGAGATACACGGAGACCCTGGAGTCCATCTGCCAGGTGACACTGGGGACACTGGGGACATTGGGGACATTGGGGACAGTGGGGACATTGGGGACAGTGGGGACATTGGGGGTACATGGAGACCCTGGAGTCCATCTGCCAGGTGACACTGGGGACAGTGGGGACATTGGGGACATTGGAGACATTGGGGGACACTGGGGGACATTGGGGACAGTGGGGGGACATGGAGACCCTGGAGTCCATCTGCCAGGTGACACTGGGGACATTGGGGACAGTGGGGACATTGGGGACTTGAGGGATATTGGTGACACTGGGGACACAGAGGACGTGGGGACATTGGGAACATCGGGGACAATGGGGACATGGACAAGGGGGCCACAGGGATGGGCCACAGGGATGGGACACAGGGACAGGGCCGTGGGACCGCAGCCCCTCCCAGTGCTCCCAGTAATCCCAGTTCCCCCCCCAGCACTTCCTGCGGCCGCTGCGGCACTTCCTGGAGCCGCAGGACATGGAGAGCGTGTTCATCAACATCGAGGTGAGACCCGGCACCGGGGACACCGGGGACAGCAGGGACACCAACCAGGGACAGCAGTGACACCCACCAGGGACAGCACGGACACCAACCAGGGACAGCAGTGACACCCACCAGGGACAGCAGGGACACCCACCAGGGACAGCAGGGACACCAACCAGGGACAGCAGTGACACCCACCAGGGACAGCAGGGACACCCACCAGGGACACCGGGGACAGCAGGGACACCAACCAGGGACAGCAGGGACACCCACCAGGGACACCGGGGACACCGAGGACAGCAGGGACAGCTGGGGCACCAGGGACAGCAGTAACATCACTGACACCTACCAGGGACACCGAGGACACTGGGGACAGCAGGGGCATTGACCAGGGACAGCTGGGACAGCTGGGACAGCAGTGACATCACTGACACCGACCAGGGACACCAGGGACGCCAGGGACACCAACCAGGGACACCGGGGACAGCAGGGACACCGACCAGGGACAGCAGGGACACCAACCAGGGACAGCAGTGACACCCACCAGGGACAGCAGGGACACCAACCAGGGACACCGGGGACAGCAGGGACACCAACCAGGGACAGCAGGGACACCAACCAGGGACAGCAGTGACACCCACCAGGGACAGCAGGGACACCCACCAGGGACACCGGGGACACCGAGGACAGCAGGGACAGCAGTGACACCCACCAGGGACAGCACGGACACCAACCAGGGACAGCAGTGACACCCACCAGGGACAGCAGGGACACCCACCAGGGACACCGGGGACAGCAGGGACACCAACCAGGGACAGCAGGGACACCCACCAGGGACACCGGGGACAGCAGGGACACCAACCAGGGACAGCAGTGACACCCACCAGGGACAGCAGGGACACCCACCAGGGACACCGGGGACACCGAGGACAGCAGGGACAGCTGGGGCACCAGGGACAGCAGTAACATCACTGACACCCACCAGGGACACCGAGGACACTGGGGACAGCAGGGGCATTGACCAGGGACAGCTGGGACAGCTGGGACAGCTGGGACAGCAGTGACATCACTGACACCGACCAGGGACACCAGGGACGCCAGGGACACCAACCAGGGACACCGGGGACAGCAGGGACACCGACCAGGGACAGCAGGCACACTGAGGACATCGGGGACACCCACCAGGGACACCAGTGACAGCAGGGACATTGGGGACACTGACCAGGGACACTGGGGACAGCAGGGACAGCAGGGACACTGGGGACACCAACCAGGGACACCTGGGACACCGGGGACAGCAGGGACAGCTGGGACATCACTGACACCGACCAGGGACACCGGGGACAGCAGGGACACCAACCAGGGACAGCAGGGACAGCAGGGACAGCAAGGACATCACTGACACCAACCAGGGACACCGAGGACACCGGGGACAGCAGGGACACTGACCAGGGACACTGGGGACTCCGAGGACACTGAGGACACCGGGGACAGCAGGGACATTGGGGACATCGGAGACAGCAGGGACAGCACTGACACCGACCAGTGACACCGACCAGTGACACCAGTGACACCAGTGACACTGACCAATGACACCAGTGACACCAGTAACACCGACCAGTGACACCGGTGACACCAGTGACACTGACCAGTGACACCAGTAACCCCAACCAGTGACACCAGTGACACCAGTGACACTGACCAGTAACCCCAGTAACCCCAGTAACCCCAGTAACCAGTAACACAAGTGACACCAGTGGCACCAGTTACCCCTCCAGCTCTCCCAGTAACCCCTCCCAGTGCTCCCAGTAACCCCTCCCAGTGCTCCCAGTAACCCCACTGTGGGTCCTGGAGGGGTCCGGGAGGGGGTTGATTCCCAATTTTTGGTGTAACCCTCCAATTTTTGGGATGTCCCCCCAATTTTTGGGATGTCCCCCCAATTTTTGGGGTGCAACCCCTCAATTTTTGGGGTGTCCCCCCAATTTTTGAGGTGTCCCGCTCCCCAAATTTTGGGGTGACCCCCCCGTGCCCCCCCCCCAGGAGCTGCTGCAGCTGCACCGCCTGTTCCTGGGGGAGCTTCGGGGGGCGTTGGGGGGGCCGGGGGGGGGGCACGGGCTGCCCCCCCTCTTCCTCGCCTACAAGGAGAGGTACGGGGGGGGGTCCTGGGGGGTTCTGGAGCGGTTTGGGGGGGTCCTGGGGGGTCCTGGAGGGGTTTGGGGGTCCCGGGAGGGTCCGGGGGGGGTCCTGGAGGGGTTTGGGGGGGTCTTGGAGGGGTTACTGGGGGACAAGTGGGGGGGCCTGGAGGGGTTTGGGAGCCCTGGAGGGGTTCTTGGAGGGGTTTGGGGGTCCTGGGGGGTCCACGGGAGGGTCCTGCGGGGGTCCTGGGAGGGTTTGAGGGGGTCTTGAGGGGTTTGGGGTGGTCAAGTGGGGAGTCCTGGAGGAGTTTGGGGGTCCTGGGGGAGGGTGGGGGGGGTGGAGAGGGTTGTGGGATCCTGGGGGGTCCGGAGGGGTCCTGGGGGAGGTCCTGAAGGGGTTTGGGGGGGGAAAGTGGGGGGTCCTGAAGGGGTTTGAGGGTCCTGGAGGGGCTTGGTGGGGTCTTGGAGGGGTTCCAGGGGGGGCAAGTGGGGGGTCCTGGAGGGGTTTGGGGGTCCTGGAGGGGTCCTGGGAGGGTTTGGGGGGGTCCTGAGGGGCTTGGGGGGGTCAAGTGGGGGGTCCTGGGAGGTTTGGGAGGGGTTTGGGGGGGTCAAGTGGGGGGTCCTGGAGGGGTTTGGGTGTCCCAGGAGGGTGCTGGGGGGTGGTTCTGTGGCTGTTTTGGGGGAGTTTGGAGGGTCTTGGGGGGCAATGGGGGGTTCTGTAGGGATTTGGGGGTCCTGGGGAGGGTTCTGGGGGTTCTGGGGGGGTTCTGGTGGATTTTGGGGTGGATTTTGGGGTGATTTGGGGTGATTTGGTGGCAGGTTCCTGTTCTATGGCCGGTACTGCAGCCAGGTGGATTTGGGGTGGATTTTGGGGTGGATTTTGGGGTGGATTTTGGGTGTATTTTGGGGTGATTTGGGGTGATTTGGTGGCAGGTTCCTGCTCTCTGGCCGGTCCTGCAGTCAGGTGGATTTGGGGTGGATTTGGGGTGGATTTGGGGTGATTTGGGGTGATTTGGTGCCCAGGTTCCTGCTCTATGGCCGGTACTGCAGCCAGGTGGATTTGGGGTGGATTTTGGGTGGATTTTGGGGTGGATTTTGGGGTGGATTTGGGGTGGATTTTGGGGTGATTTGGGGTGATTTGGTGGCAGGTTCCTGCTCTCTGGCCGGTCCTGCAGCCAGGTGGATTTGGGGTGGATTTGGGGTGGATTTGGGGTGTATTTTGGGGTGATTTGGTGCCAGGTTCCTGCTCTATGACCAGTACTGCAATCAGGTGGATTTGGGGTGATTTGGGGTGTATTTTGGGGTGATTTGGGGTGATTTGGTGCCAGGTTCCTGCTCTATGGCCGGTACTGCAGTCAGGTGGATTTGGGGTGTATTTTGGGGTGATTTGGGGTGGATTTGGTGCCTATGGCTGGTACTGCAGTCAGGTAGATTTGGGGTGGATTTGGGCTGGATTTTGGGGTGTATTTTGGGGTGATTTGGGGTGATTTGGTGCCCAGGTTCCTGCTCTATGGTCGGTACTGCAGTCAGGTGGATTTGGGGTGGATTTTGGGTGGATTTTGGGGTGGATTTTGGGGTGGATTTGGGGTGATTTGGGGTGATTTGGGGTGATTTGGTGCCAGGTTCCTGCTCTCTGGCCGGTACTGCAGTCAGGTGGATTTGGGGTGATTTGGAGTGTATTTTGGGGTGATTTGGGGTGATTTGGTGGCAGGTTCCTGCTCTATGGCCGGTCCTGCAGTCAGGTAGATTTGGGGTGGATTTGGGGTGTATTTTGGGGTGATTTGGGGTGATTTGGGGTGATTTGGTGGCAGGTTCCTGCTCTATGGCCGGTCCTGCAGTCAGGTGGATTTGGGGTGGATTTTGGGGTGGATTTGTGGTGGATTTGGTGCCTATGGCCGGTACTGCAGTCAGGTGGATTTGGGGTGGATTTGGGGTGTATTTTGGGGTGATTTGGGGTGATTTGGTACCAGGTTCCTGCTCTATGGCCGGTACTGCAGCCAGGTGGATTTGGGGTGGATTTGGGGTGGATTTTGGGGTGGATTTTGGGGTGGATTTGGGGTGTATTTTGGGGTGATTTGGGGTGATTTGGTGCCAGGTTCCTGCTCTATGGCTGGTACTGCAGCCAGGTGGATTTGGGGTGTATTTTGGGGTGATTTGGGGTGATTTGGTGGCAGGTTCCTGCTCTACGGCCGGTACTGCAGCCAGGTGGATTTGGGGTGGATTTGGGGTGTATTTTGGGGTGATTTGGGGTGATTTGGTGGCAGGTTCCTGCTCTATGGCCGGTACTGCAGCCAGGTGGAAGCGGCCGCCCGGCGCCTGGACCAGCTCTCCACCTGCACCGACCTGCGCATGAAGCTCCAGGTGGGCACCTGGACCCCCCCCCGGACCTCCCCTGTGACCCCCAATTGCCCTCCACCCCTCCCAATCCCCACGACCCCCCTGTGACCCCCAATGACCCCCCCATGGTCCCCTGTGACCCCCCATGACCCCATCCCTGAACCCAAAAGACCCCCCCTCACCCCTGTGACCCCCCTGGCCCCCACTGACCCCAAATGACCTCCTGACCCCAGTGACCCCCCTGACCCCAGTGACCCCAAATGACCCCCTGACCTCAATGGCTCCCCCTGACCCCAGTGACCCACATGACCCCTGTGACCCCCACTGATCCCATCCATGACCCCAATGACCTCCTGACCCCTGTGACCCCCCCTGAACCCAGTGACCCCCACTGACCCCTCCATGGCCCCAATGACCCCCAGTGACCCCCTTGAGCCCACTGACCCCCACTGACCCATCCATGACCCCAGTGACTCCCCCTGACCCCAATGACCCCCATGACCCCATCCTGAACCCAAAAGACCCCCCCCAACCACTGTGACCCTCCTGACTCCTGTGACCCCCCTTGACCCCTGTGACCCTCCCGACCCCTGTGACCCCCCTGACTCCTGTGACCTCTGTTGACCCCTGTAACCCCCCTGGAGCCCCCCTGACCCCCCCGTGACCCCAGGAATGTTCCCAACGGGCCAACAACGGGCGCTTCTCTCTGCGGGATCTGCTGATGGTGCCCATGCAGAGGGTGCTCAAGTACCACCTGCTGCTCCAGGTGCGCTGGGGACACACCTGGGACACACCTGGGGGCACCTGGGGGCATCTGGGATACACCTGGGAAACACCTGGGACACCTGGGACACACCTGGGACACACCTGGGGGCACCTGGGGGCATCTGGGATACACCTGGGACACCTGGGACACACCTGGGACACACCTGGGGGCACCTGGGGGCACCTGCGACACACCTGGGACACACCTGGGGGCACCTGGGGGCACCTGGGACACACCTGGGACACACCTGGGGGCACCTGGGGGCACCTGGGACACACCTGGGACACACCTGGGGACACACCTGGGATACCCGGGACACACCTGGGGACACCTGGGACACACTTGGGGGCACCTGGGGACACCTGGGACACACCTGGAGATACCTGGGACATCTGGGACACACCTGGGGGCACCTGGGGACACCTGGGGACACACCTGGGACACACCTGGGGACACGCCTGGGGACACCTGGGGATACCTGGAACA
Organism: Manacus candei; assembly: GCF_025592945.1. Taxonomy (NCBI): domain Eukaryota; kingdom Metazoa; phylum Chordata; class Aves; order Passeriformes; family Pipridae; genus Manacus; species Manacus candei. The sequence continues at coordinate 127,580 of NW_026138258.1, forward strand.
CACTTGGGACACACCTGGGACACACCTGGGGACAGCTGGGACACATCTGGGGGCACCTGGGGACACCTGGAGAGGGGGGACACACCTGGGACACACCTGGGACACACCTGGGTCCCTTTGGGGGGTTCCCTGGGTCCCCTGGGGGTCCCCAGACCAGTCGGGGGTCACACCTGGGCCCCCTCACCTGACACCCCCCAGGAGCTGGTGAAGTTGACCCCGGAGCCGGCAGAGAGGGAGCGGCTCAGGGGGGCCCTGGACGCCATGAGGGTGGGTATGGAGGGGCCCGGGGGGGTCCTGGGGGGTCCTGGGGGGGTCTTTGGGGGTCTTGGGATGTCCTGGGGGGATCCGGGGGGCTCCTGGGGGGGATTCTGGGGGCTCCTGGGGGGTTCTGGAGGGTCCTGGGGGGTCGTGGAGTGGTCTTTGAGGGTCCAGGGGGGGGTCCTGGTGGGTCTGGGGGCACCTGGAGAGGGGGGACACACCTGGGGACACCTGGAAGAGTCTTGAGGGGTCCTGGAAGAGTCTTGAGGGGTCCGGGGGGGCTCCTGGAGGGGATTCTGGGGAGTCCTGGGGGGTTCTGGAGGGGTCTTGGAGGGGCCTGGTGGGTCTGGGGGGGGCTCGGGGGGGTCTTGGGGGGTCCTGGAGGGGTCTTGGGGGGCCCTGGGGGGTCCTAGGGGTGTTCTTGGAGGTCCTGGGGGGGGTCCTGGGGGAATCTGGGGGTCTCTGAAGGGGATTTAGGGGTTTCTGAGGGGGAACTGGGGGGCCCGGGGGAAAATTTGGGGGTTCCTGGTGGGATTTGGGGGTCCTTGGGGGGAATTTGGGGGTTCCTGGGGGGATTTGGGGGTCCTTGGGGGGAATTTGGGGTTCCCGGGGGGATTTGGGGGTTCCTGAGTGGGATTTGGGGTTGGGAGTTCCTGGGGGATGTTGGGGGGGGTCCCGGGGGGGTTCAGGGGTCTCTGATCGGGACCCCCCCCAGGACCTGGCCCAGTGTGTGAACGAGGTCAAACGGGACAACGAGACCCTCAAACAGCTCACGAGTGTCCAGCTCTGCCTCCACAACATGGTGGGGACCCCCCCGAGGCCACCCGGGACCCCCTGACCCTCCCCTGGGACCCCCAAACTGCCTCTGGGACCCCCGACTCTCCCCTTGGACCCCCAAACTGCTCCTGCACTCCCAGGCCCTCCAATCCCCCTCCAGTGTCCAGCTCTGCCTCCACAACATGGTGGGGACCCCCTGAGCCCCCCCGAGACCCCCTGACCTTCCCCTGGGACCCCCAAACCTTCCCCTAGGAACCCTCAACCCTCTCCTGAGACCCCCAAACTGCCCCTGTACCCCCAGACCCCCCCAATCCCCCCAAGTGTCCAGCTCTGCCTCCACAACATGGTGGGAACCCCCCGAACCCCCCTGAGACTCCCCAACCTTCCCCTGAGACCCCCAAACTGCTCTTGCACCTCCAGACCCCCCCAATCCCCCCAAGTGTCCCGCTCTGCCTCCACAACATGGTGGGAGCCCCCCGAACCTCCCCCAGGATGCCCCAACCTTCCCCTGAGACCCCCAAACCTTCCCCTGGGACCCCCCAACCTTCCCCTGAGACCCTCAAACTGCCCCATCCCCCCCATCCCCCCATGTCCCCTGCATGTCCCCCCCATTCCTGATGTCCCCCCATTCCCAATATCCCCCCCCACATTCCCAATGTCCCCCTGTGTCCCCCCCATTCCTGATGTCCCCATCCACATTCCCAATGTCCCCCTCATTCCCACTGTTCCCTTCCACATTCCCGATGTCCCCCTGTGTCCCCCCATTCCCAATATCCCCATTCCCATTCCCGATGTCCCCCCCATTCCCAACGTTCCCCTCCACATTCCCGATGTCCCCCCATGTCCCCCCATTCCCAATATCCCCATTCCCATTCCCGATGTCCCCCCATGTCCCCCCATTCCCACTGTCCCCATTCCCATTCCCGATGTCCGGCCCAGCCCCAGTCCCTGGCGCAGTTCGGGCGCCCCAAAATCGACGGGGAGCTGAAGGTCTCCAGCACCGAGAGACGCTCCAAGGTGGACAGGTGGGACATGGGGACACCCACAGGGACATCACAGGGACCTTGGGGACACCATGGGGACATGGGGACACCCACAGGGACATCACAGGGACCTTGGGGACACCATGGGGACATGGGGACACCACAGGGACATGGGGACACCCACGGGACATCACAGGGACCTTGGGGACACCATGGGGACACAGGGACACCATGGGGACATGGGGACAGCCATAGGGACATGGGGACACCACGGGGACATGGGGACACCCACAGGGACATCACAGGGACCTTGGGGACACCATGGGGACATGGGGACACCACAGGGACATGGGGACACCCACGGGACATCACAGGGACCCTGGGGACACCATGGGGACACCCACAGGGACATCACAGGGACCTTGGGGACACCATGGGGACACAGGGACACCATGGGGACATGGGGACAGCCATAGGGACATCACAGGGACCTTGGGGACACCATGGGGACATGGGGACACCACAGGGACATGGGGACACCCACAGGACATCACAGGGACCCTGGGGACACCATGGGGACACCCACAGGGACATCACAGGGACCTTGGGGACACCATGAGGACATGGGGACACCCACAGGGACATCACAGGGACCTTGGGGACACCATGGGGACATGGGGACACCATGGGGACATGGGGACACCCACAGGGACATCACAGGGACCTTGGGGACACCATGGGACATGGGGACACCACGGGGACATGGGGACACCCACAGGGACATCACAGGGACCTTGGGGACACCATGGGGACATGGGGACACCACAGGGACATGGGGACACCCACAGGACATCACAGGGACCCTGGGGACACCATGGGGACACCCACGGGACATCACAGGGACCTTGGGGACACCATGGGGACACAGGGACACCATGGGGACATGGGGACAGCCATAGGGACATGGGGACACCACGGGGACATGGGGACACCCACAGGGACATCACAGGGACCTTGGGGACACCATGGGGACATGGGGACAGCACAGGGACACCCCAAGAACACCACGGGGACATGGGAAAACAGGGACCCCCCACGGGGACCCCCTTGGGGACACAAGGCTGGGGACATGGGGACACTTGGGGACACCCCCTGTCCCAGAGCCGGGGCCAGCCCAGGACAGGCGGTGGGGACAGCCCAGGACAGGTGATGGGGACAGCCCAGGACAGGCGGTGGCCTCGGGGAGCCGGTGTCACCCCGCCCGTGTCCCCAGGTACGGGTTCCTGCTGGACAAGGCCCTGATCATCTGCAAGCGCCGCGGGGACTCCTACGAGGCCAAGGACGTCGTGGACCTGCAGAGCCACCAGCTCAGGGACGGCGCCCTCGGCCCCCGCGATGGCAAGAAGGTGGCGGGGACAGGGGGGTGACACCACGGCCGGGGGGATCCCCTGGATCCACTGCCCAGGGGTCCTGAGTGTCCTCTTCCCAAAGAACCCGGTGGACATGGGTGTCCAGGGCCAGGATCCTGGTGGATCCCAACATCTTGGTCCGTGGTGGACACAAGTGTCCAGGTCTGGTGGATCCCAGGATCCTGGTCCCTGGTGATCCCAAGCCTCCAGGTCCCTGGTGGCCCCATCAAGGCCTGGTGGACCCATGTGTCCAATTCCCAGCGGTCCTGGGTGTCCTCTTCCCGGTGAACCCAAGTGGACACAGGTGTCCAGATCTACTGGATCCAATGATCCTCTTCCCTGATGGATCCCAGGATCCTGGTCCCTCGTGGTCCCAAATGTCCAGCTGTGGTAGATCTCAGGATCTTGGTCTCTGGTGGACACAGCTGGTGGATCCTGTGATCCTGGTCCCTGGTGGACACAGCTGTCCAGGTCTGGTGGATCCCAGGATCCTGATCCCTGGTGGATCCCATGATCCTGATCCTTGATGGCTCCCAGGATCCTGGTCCCTGGTAGAACCCAATACTCTGTGTCCTGGTGGATCCCATGATCCTGATCCTTGATGGCTCCTAGGATCCTGGTCCCTGGTGGAACCCAATATCCTATGTCCTGGCAGATCCCAGGATCCCGTTTCCTGGTGGTTCCCAGGATCCCATTCCCTGGTGGATCCCATGATCCTGGTCCCTGCTACCCCCCCCATGTCCTTGCTGTACCCAGCGTCCAGGTGTCCACATGTCCTCAGTGACCACCCTCACTCCCGGTGGCCCCAGGGGTGTGTCCCCCAGTGTCCCCAGTGCCGGGCAACCCCACCCCGGGCGGAGGGCGTGGCTGATCCCCCCCCTCCACCCCCCAGTGGTCCCACACCTTCATACTCATGGACATGGCCGGGCTCCAGGACTACGAGCTCTTCTTCAAGACGCAGGAGCTGAAGAAGAAGTGGCTGGAGCAGTTCGAGATGGCCCTGTAGGTTCCTCCAGCCCCCCATGGGGGGGGGGGGGTCACCTGCCCCACTGGGTGGTCCCGGGGGGCTCAGTTTGCCTCCACCAGACTCAGTTTCCCCCCTGTCCCTCTCCAGCTCCAACATCTTCCCCGAGCACGCCCTGGCCGACGGACACGACTTCCAGATGTTCTCCTTCGAGGACACCACGTCCTGCAGGGCCTGCCAGATGTTGCTGAGGTAGGACCCCAAAATGACATCCCTCGCCCTCCTGGGGAGGTGGGAGGTGAGATGGGAGACAGGGTTGGGGGGCTCTGGGAGAAGGGGAGGCCCCAGGTGAGGGATTGGAGGTGGGGTGGGGTCTTGATGGGTCAGTTGGGTGAGTTGAGGTCAAGGTGGGTCAAGGTGTGAGTTGGAAATGAAGGGGACAGGTTGAGGCCTGGATAGGTCAAGATCATGGGGGGATCGAGTCTTGGGTGGATTGAGATCCCCAGGGTGGGTCAAGGGTTGGGTGGAGGTCAAGGTAGGTCAAGGTTGGTTGGTCGGTCAAGGTTGATTGGAGGACAACGAGGTGGGTCAAGACCAAGGTAGATCTAGGCCTGGGTGGACCAAGGCCAAGCTGGGTCCCTCCTGGATGGGTTCAAACCATGGGGTTGATCCTGGTGGGGTTGAGACCAACACAGGCCAAGAACTGGGGGGGTCAAGGGCTGGGTTGGCCAATCAGGTGTGTCGGGGATTGGTCAGGCCTAGGTTGGCTCAGCTGGGTGTGTCTGATGATGCCCTCAGTGACTGTTATCCCGTGTTCCCCATTGTCCCCCCGTGTCCCCAGGGGCACCTTCTACCAGGGCTATCGCTGCAGCCGCTGCCGGGCCCCCGCCCACAAGGAGTGTCTGGGCCGGGTGGGGACGTGCGGCAAGGCCGGAGCCGGTGAGGGGCATCATGGGATACAGGGGGGTATTAGGGGATGGGGGGGAGAGGCTCTGGGGGGGAAACAGGGGATGGGGAGGAGTGGGGTATTGTGGGATACAAGATGGCTGCCACTGAGTATCATTGGACACGAGATGGCTGCCATTGAGTAACATGGGATACAATATGGCTGACATTGAGTAACGTGGGATATGATATGGCTGCCGTTGAGTAACATGGGATACAAGATGGCCGATACATCACAGGGCATTGTGGGATACAAGATGGCCACCATTGAGTATCAACGGATACAATATGGCTGCCATTGAGTACCATGGGATACAAGATGACTGCCAGTGAGCACCATGGGATACAAGATGGCTGACACAGCACAGGGCATTGTGGGATACAATATGGCTGCCATTGAGCACCATGGGATACAAGATGGCTGACACAGCACAGGGCATTGTGGGATACAAGATGGCCACCATTCAGTACCATGAGATACAAGATGGCTGACAAAGTACAGGGCATTGTGGGATACAATATGGCTGCCACTGAGTACCATGGGATACAATATGGCTGACATAGCACAGGGCATTGTGGGATACAAGATGGCCACCATTGAGTAACATGGGATACAAGATGGTTGACAAAGCACAGGGCATTGTGGGATAAAATATGGCTGCCATGGAGGGGCATCATGGGATACAATATGGCTGCCATTGAGTAACACGGGATACAAGATGGCTGACAAAGCACAGAGCATTGTGGGATACAAGATGGCTGCCCTTGAGTAACATGGGCTACAGGATGGCTGAAACAGCACAGAGCATTGTGGGATACATGACGACCACCATTGAGTACCATGGGACACAACATGGCTGCCACTGAGTACCATGGGATACAATATGGCTGCCACTGAGTACCATGGGATACAATATGGCTGCCACTGAGTAACATGGGATACAATATGGCTGCCACTGAGTAACATGGGATCATCATGGCTGGGCTTCGCGAACAAAGATTTGGGAAGGCTCTATCCACATTTGTAACCATGGGATATAAGATGGCCAATACAGCACCGGGCATTGTGGGATACAAGATGGCCACCATTGAGTACCATGGGATACAATATGGCTGACAGAGCACAGGGCATTGTGGGATACAAGATGGCCACCATTGAGTACCATGGGATGCAATATGGATGATACATCACAGGGCATTGTGGGATACAGGATGGCTGCCATTGAGTAACATAGGATACAAGATGGCGGACACAGCACAGGGCATTGTGGGATACAAGATGGCTGTCATTGAGCCTGATGGGATACAAGATGGCTGACACAGAGCAGGGCATTGTGGGATAGAAGATGGCTGCCACTGAGCATCATGGGATCCAAGATGGCGGACACAGTCCAGGGCCTTGTGGGATATCTTAGCAATGGCCACCCATGGAGCCTAATTAACCCTGAGTGTTAGTTCAGGGAGGGGCTAATTAGCCCCAGCATTAATTAGGGGAGGGGCTAAATACCCCCAACCCTAATTGGCCACAACATTAAGTAGGGGAGGGTCTAATTAGTCGCAGGTTTAATTAGCTGCAGCATTAATTAAAGGAGGGGCTAAATAACCCCTCTCCCCAGTAGGCCTGGGAGTATTTAGCCCCAGGTCTTATTATCCCCATCATAAATTAGGGGAGGGGCTAATTAGCCCCAAGCCTTACTAAGGGGGTAGATAATTACCCCATCATTAATTAGGGGAGCGCTAATTACCTCACTAATGAGCATTTCCTCTCCCTCTTTCCCCTCCCAGATTCTGGCTCCGGCCCCAAGAAGGTACCAGGAAAATGGTTCAAAATGGGCTGAAAGGGCCCAGATTTGGGGGGTGGGGAGGGGTCTCTGGGGGGGTCAATCCCACCCCCCCCTCGCCCCCGACCCCTTCCCCTCCAACGGGGGTCCCGTTACCCCTCCCCCACTCACGGGGGTCCTGTTGCTCCCCCCCAGAACAAGTCGCAGCGTCCAGGACCCGACAAGAAACGGGGGGACCTGGGTGAGGAATTCTGGGGGGGTCTCGACCCCCGAGGTCAAACTTTGGGGGGAGTGGCGGGGGGGTTCTGGCACCCCTCGGATTTTTGGGGGCAAAGGGGGGGGTCTGACCCCACCAGTCCATGTTTGGGGGGGAGCTCAGGGGGGTCTGGACTCCCCACACACACATTTGGGGGGGCTCAGGGGGTGTCTGACCCACCCAGTCCATGTTTGTGGGGTTGTGGGGGTCTCTGACCCCCCCGGGTTGATTTTTGGGGGGCACAGGGGGGTCTGATCCCCCCCAGTTCATATTTGGTGGGGGGACTCAGAAGGGTCTGACCCCCCCCAGTCTGCATTTGGGGGGGCTCAGGGGGGTCTGACCCCCCCCCCCCAGCCCATATTTGGGGGTGGCACAGGGTGGGTCTGATCCCCCCCAGTTCATATTTTGGGGGGACTCAGAAGGGTCAGACCCCCCCCAGCCCATATTTGTGGGTTCGAGGGGGTCTCTGACCCATCCCGAGGTTTGGGGGTCTCGGGGGTCTCTTTTGACCACCCCTCCGTGCCCCCCCCAGGGCTCCCCAAGGTTGAGACCACCCAGCCCTACAGCGGCGTCCCCCCCCCGCCGGGGGTCCTGGGACCCCCCCTGCGCCTCAGCCCCGGGGACGTCATCGAGGTCACGGCAGCCGAGGCCGAGGAGCTCTGGTGGCAGGTTGGGGGGGTGGGGGGATATGGGACCCCTGGGGTGGGAAACGGACCCTCAGGGTGGGTCTGGGACCCTCAAGAGGGAAATGGGACCCCTGGGGTGCGGGCGGGACCCCCGGGTTGGGGACAGGACCCTCAAGAGGGAAATGGGACCCTTGGGGTGGGGAAGAGACCCCTGGGGTGGGGGCGGGACCCCCGGGGTGGGTCTGGGACCCTCAGGAGGGAAATGGACCCTCAGGGTGAGTTTGGGACCCTCAAGAGGGAAATGGGACCCTTGGGGTAGGGAAGAGACCCCTGAGGTGGGGGTGGGACCCGCGGGGTGGGGATGGAACCCTCAAGACAGAAATGGGACCCTCGGGGCGGGGATGGGACCCTCAGGGTGAGTTTGGGACCCTCAAGAGGGAAATGGGACCCTCGGGGTGGGGAAGAGACCCCTGGGGTGGGATCCCCAGGAAGGGGGCGGGATCCCTGGGATAGGGATTGGAACTCAGGATGGGGTTGGGACCCCCATGGCCATACTGGGATGGGGTTGGGACCCCCGTGGCCATACTGGGGTGGGGAACAGACCCCCATGGTCCTACTGGGATGGGGACCCCCATGGTCCTTCCCACCTCCTGAAAAGGACCCCCATGACCAGGGGGGACCCCCGTGGTCCTTCCCAACCCCCTGGGGGTCTGGGGGCACCCCCTGACGCCCCCCGGACCCCCCAATCCTCCCCCCCCAGGGCAGGAACGTGGCCAGTGGCGACCAGGGCTGGTTCCCCAGTGGTGCCGTGAGACCCTTCGTGGCTGTGAGTTTGGGGACCCCCAACCCAATCCCCCCCAGGGACCCCCCAACCCTCCCCGGTGTCCCCAAGGGGTTGGGGGGGGTCCTGGAATTTGGGGGGGGTCTCAGAGGAATCCCCTCGTGTGTCCCCCCAACCCCAAAATCTGCTCCCTCCCCAAGGACCCCCCACTCGTGTCCCCGAGGGGTTTGGGGGGGTCCTGGGATTTGGGGGGTCCTGGGATTAGGGGGGGTCTTGGAGGGGTCACCTCGTGTGTCCTCCCCCCCCAGCCTGATCCCAAACTCTGCTTCCTCCCCCCCCCAGGTGCCGCTGCCGGATCTCTCCGTGTACCCCTGGTTGGTGCTGGGGACCCCCCCTGCCCCCCAAAATCCTCCTCTGGGCCCCCATAGTCCTGGGACCCCCCAAATCCTCCCCTGAGATTCCTCAAATCCTCCTCTGGGCCCCCCATTGCCCCTGGAATCCCCCAAAATCCTCTTCTGGAACCCCCCAAATCCTCCTCTGGGTCACCCCATTGCCCCTAGGACCCCCCCCAAAATCCTCCTCTGCCCCCCCAAATCCTCCTCTGAGACCCCCAAATCCTCTTCTGGGTCACCCCATTGCCCCTGGGACCCCCCCAAATCCTCCTCTGGGCCCCCCATTGTCCCTGAGACCCTAAAATCCTCCTCCGGGACACCCCAAAATCCTCCTCTGGGACACCCTAAATCCTCCCCATGGCCCCCCATTGCCCCTGGGACCCCCCCCCAAATCCTCCTCTGGGCCCCTCTCCCTCCCCAGACCCCCCCGTATTGGTGCGGGAGGTGTTATTTGGGGTCTCAGAGCCCCCAAAACCCCCCGGGGCAGGAGGGGGTGTGCTATTTGGGGTCTCAGAGCCCCCGAACCCCCCCAGGGTGGTGCTCTTCGGGGTCTCTGAGCCCCCAAACCGGGCCGTGGGTGCTCTTTGGGGTCTCAGAGCCCCCCCGTGGGTGCTCTTTGGGGTTTCAGAGCCCCCGAACCCCCCGGGGTGGTGCTTTTTGGGGTCTCGGAGCCCCCGAACCCCGCCGTGGGTGCTCTTTGGGGTCTCAGAGTGCGGGCGGTGTTCTTTGGGGTCTCAGAACCCCCCGTGGGTGCTCTTTGGGGTCCGTGACGCCCTCCCCCCCGCAGGTACGCGGGTCCCATGGAGCGGGGGGGGGCCGAGCAGGTCCTGGCCCCCCGCTCGGACGGCGCGTTCCTGGTGCGGCAGCGGGTCAAGGATTCGGGGGAATTCGCCATCAGCATCAAGTAGGGCCCGGGGGATCCCTTTTTGGGGTCGGGGGGGGGGGGGGACATCGCAGACCCCCCCCCCGTGACCCCTCCCGGGTGTCCCCCCCTCAGGTACCGCGGGGAGGTGAAGCACATCAAGGTGATGACGGGGGAGGGGCTCTATAGGGTCACGGACAAGAAGGTGTTCAAGGGGCTGGTGGTGAGTGAGGGACCCCCCCAAAAAAGCCCCACAGCACTGCGGGACCCCCCCCGCGGGGATTTGGGGGTTTGGGGGTGTGGCTCCCGGGGGGATTTGGGGGATTGGGGGTGGTGACCTCCCGATGGAGTTTTGAGGGGGGGTTTTGGGGGGGGTGGTGACCCCGTGGTGGAGTTTGGGGTTGTGACCTCGTGGTGGGATTTGGGAGTTTGGGGGATGGGGGGTGGTGACCTCCCAGTGGAGTTTTGGGGTTTTTTGGGGGGGTGGTGATCCCAAGTGGGATTTGGGGATTGGGGATTGGGGGATGGGGGGTGGTGACCTCCCGATGGAGTTTTGAGGGGGGGTTTTGGGGGGGTAGTGACCCCGTGGTGGACTTTGGGGTTGTGACCTCGTGGTGGGATTTGGGGATTGGGGGTGGTGACCTCCCGGTGGAGTTTTGGGGAGTTTTTGGGGGGTGGTGACCCCGTGGTGGAGTTTGGGGTTGTGACCTCGTGGTGGGGTTTGGGGATTGGGGTGGTGACCTCCCACTGGAGTTTTGGGGGGTTTGAGGGGGGGTGGTGACCCCGTGGTGGGATTTGGGGGATTGGGGGATTGGGGGTAGTGACCTCCCAGTGGAGTTTTGGGGGGTTTTGAGGGGTGGTGACCCCGTGGTGGTTTTTGGGGTTGTGACCCCACAGTGGGTTTTGGGAGTTTGGGGGATGGGGGGTGGTGACCTCCCAGTGGAGTTTTGGGGGGTTTTTGGGGGGTGGTGACCCTGTGGTGGTCTTTGGGGGTATTCTGGGGGGTGGTTCCCCCCCCAGTGGGTTCAGAAGTGTTTTGGGGGTGGTGATCCTGCTGTGGGATTTGGGGTGGTGTCCCCCCGATGGGGTCTGGGGGTGTTTTGGGGGTGGTGACCCCATGGTGGGGTTGGGTTTTTTTGGGGTGTGGTGCCTCCCCAGTGCTCTTTGGGGGTATTTTGGGGGGTTGTTCCCCCCCTGTGGGTTGAGGGGTGTTGTGGGGTTGGTGACCCCGTGGGATTGGTGACCCCGTGGTGTCCCCGTGTCCCCCAGGAGCTGGTGGAGTTCTACCGGCGCAGCTCCCTCCGGGATTGTTTCAAGGCCCTGGACACGACGCTCGTGGTGCCCTTCAAGGAGCCCGAGAGCCGGGCGGGACCCCGAGCCCCGGGTACAGCCTGGGGGGGTCCCACAGCGGCGGGGGGGGATGGATGCAGTGGGATGGACAGGGAGGGGGGATGGACACGTTGGGATGGACATGGAGGGGTCCCACAGAGGGGTGGGGGTGGGATGGATGCAGTGGGATGGACATGGAGGGGGGATGGAGACATTGGGAGGGTCATGGAGGGGGATGGAGACATTGGGATGGACATGGAGGGGGGATGGACACGTTGGGATGGACATGGAGGGGTCCCACAGCGGGGTGGGGTGGGGATGGACACAATGGGATGGACATGGAGGGGGATGGACACATTGGGATGGACATGGAGGGGTCCCACTGGGGGGGAGGGGGATGGACACATTGGGATGGAGAGGGAGGGGGGATGGACACATTGGGATGAACATGGAGGGGGGATGGAGACATTGGGATGGACATGGAGGGGGATGGACACGTTGGGATGGACATGGAGGGGTCCCACAGCGGGGTGGGGGGGATGGACACATTGAGATGGACAGGGAGGGGTCTCACCTTAAGGTGGAGGGGGGATGGATGCATTGGAATGGACATGGAGGGGTCCCACAGCGGGGTGGGGGGGATGGACACAATGGGATGGACGTGGAGGGGGGATGGACACGTTGGGATGGACATGGAGGGGGGATGGACACGTTGGGATGGACAGGGAGGGGGATGGACATGGAGGGGGATGGACACGTTGGGATGGACATGGAGGGGTCCCACTGGGGGGGGAGGGGGATGGACACAATGGGATGGACAGGGAGGGGTTCCACAGCAGGGGGGGGGGGGATGGACACAATGGGATGGACAGGGAGGGGGGATGGACACATTGGGATGGACATGGAGGGGTCCCACCTTAAGGTGGGGGTGGGATGGATGCATTGGAATGGACATAGAGGGGTCCTACAGCAGGGTGGGGGTGGTGGGATGGGTGCAGAGGTGGTGGGATGGAAGTGGTGGGATGGACACGGCGGGAATTTGGGGGCCCCAGCTGGGCCGAGGGAAGGACAAGGGGGGGACCCAACGGCCAGGAGGGGGGTGGGACCAGCCGAGGGTGGGGTCTCACCCCCGTCCCCCCGTCCCTCCCCAGGGGCCGTGCGGAATTTCGGCTCGGCCAAGGCGCGCTACGACTTCAGCGCCCGGGACCGGACGGAGCTGTCGCTGCGCGAGGGGGACGTGATCCGAGTGCTCAGCAAGAAGGGACACCCGGGCTGGTGGAAAGGGGAGATCTACGGCCGGGTACGACCCCCGACCCGGGGGCGGGTCAGGCAGCCCCTTCCCCGACCCCCAAACCCCCCCTAAAGCTCGTCCCCCTCCCCCCAGGTCGGCTGGTTCCCGGCGAACTACGTGGAGGAGGATTATTCGGATTATTGCTGAGCACGGACACCCCCAAAACCACCCCCTGCCCGTGTCCTCCGAGCCCCCCAGAGCCCCCCCAAATTCCCTCCGGGTGATCGGGGCCCCTTCCTGCCCCGGAGGGACAATAAAGGAGGAGGAGGATGAGCCGCGGGGTTGGATTTTGCGGGATTTTGGGAGCCCGGGTCGGGCTCGAGGCCGCGGGGAGGGATTTCCAGGAACGGGCAGGAGGAGAGGTCAAGGTTTGGCTGGAAGGGATCCAGGTTTCCAGGCAGGGATGGGACGAGGGAGGTCAATCCGGGAATGGATCCAGGTGTCCGGGCAGGGATGGGGCCAGGGAGAGGAATCCGGGAATGGATCCAGGTGTCCGGGCAGGAATGTGTCCATTCAGCTGAATTCGGGAATAGGTCCAGGTGTCCGGGCAGGGATGGGGCCAGGGAGGGGAATCCGGGAATGGATCCAGGTGTCCGGGCAGGGATGGGACCAGGGAGGGGAGTCTGGGAATGGATTCAGGTGTCCGGGAATGGATCCAGGTGTCCGGGCAGGGATGGGACCAGGGAGGGGAATTAGGGAATGGATCCAGGTGTCTGGCAGGGATGGGACCAGGGAGCTAAATCTGGGAATGGATCCAGGTTTCCAGGCAGGGATGGGACGAGGGAGGTGAATCCAGGAATGGATCCAGGTGTCCCATCCAGAGATGGGACCAGGGAGGTGAATCCAGGAATGGATCCAGGTGTCCGGGCAGGGATGGGACCAGGGAGGTGAATCCAGGAATGGATCCAGGTGTCTGGCAGGGATGGGACCAGGGAGGAGAATCCGGGAATGGATCCAGGTTTCCAGGCAGGGATGGGACCAGGGAGGGGAATTCGGGAATGGATCCAGGTGTCCGGGTAGGGATGTGTCAATGGAGCTAAATCTGGGAATGGATCCATGTGTCTGGCAGGGATGGGACCAGGGAGGTGAATCCTGGAATGGATCCAGGTGTCCCGGCAGGGATGGGACCATGGGGGTGAATTCGGGAATGGATCCAGGTGTCCGGGTAGGGATGTGTCAGTGGAGCTAAATCCGGGAATGGATCCAGGTGTCCGGGTAGGGATGGGATCAGGGAGGTGAATCCAGGAATGGATCCAGGTGTCCGGGAATGGACGAAGGTGTGCGGGCAGGGATGGGACCAGGGAGGGGAGTCTGGGAATGGATTCAGGTGAATCCGGGAATGGATCCAGGTGTCCGGGAATGACCCAGGTGTCCGGGCAGGGATGGGACCAGTCTCTCCCAGTCGCTCCCAGTGATCCCAGAGCAGCCCCTCACCGCACACACCCCACATTTATTCCCCCACTCCCAAATCCCGGTTGTTTTTTTTTTGGGGAGAGGTCCCGGGGGGTGTTTTTTGGGATCAGGGCGTTCCCTCGCAGACCCAGCGGAGTTTCCCGGCGCAGGGATAATCGAACCACTGCCCGTCCGGCCCCAGCCCCGCGCAGTTCTCCAGAGTCCCCCCGTTGGGCTCGTCCCGGTGCCACCAACTGCCAAAAAACGGGGCAGCGGCACAATTTGGGGGGTCCCCAAATCCCTCAAACCCCCCCAAAATCCCCCCCAATCCCCCGAACTCCCAAATTTCCCCAAATCCCCTAAATCCCCCAAATTCCCCAACCCCTCCCAAATCTCCCCAAACTCCCCAAATGCCCCAAAACGCCCCAAATTTCCCCCAAATCCCCCAAACACCCCAAAAGCCCCTCAAAATCCCCCAAATCCTCCCAACCGCCCCAAACCTCTCCAAGCCCCCAAATCCTCCCAAATCCCCCAAACCCCCAAATCCCATCAAATTCCCCAAATCCCCCAAATGCCCCAAACGCCTCAAATCCTTCAAATTCCCCAAATCCTTCCAAATCCCTCAAACCCTCAAATCCCCTCAAATCTCCTAAATTCACCAAACCCCAAAATTTCCCCCAAATCCCCCAAACTCCCCCAAATCCCCTCAAATCTCCCCAAACGCCCAAATTTCCCCAAAATGTCCCAAATCCCCCCAAACGCCCCAAATCCCCCAAAACCCTCAAATCCCCCAAAACCCCTCAAATCCCTCCAAACCTCTCAAAACCCTCCAAAATCCCCAAATCCCCCAAATCCCCCAAAACCCTCAAATCCCCCAAATCTCCCCATACTCCCCAAATCCCCCAAATGCCCCCAAATCCCCCAGACCCCCAAATTTCCCCCAAACCCCCCAAATCCCCCAAAACCCTCAAATCCCCCAAATTTCCCCATACTCCCCAAATCCCCCAAATGCCCCCAAATCCCCCAAATGCCCCCAAATCCCCCAAATGCCCCCACATCCCCCACATCCCCCAAACCCCCAAATTTCCCCCAAATCCCCCAAACGCCCCAAATCTCCCCATACTCCCCAGATACCCCCAAATCCCCCAAACCCCCAAATTTCCCCCAAACCCCCCTAAACCCCCAAATTTCCCCCAAACCCCCCCAAATCCCCCCAAACCCCCCCTGACCTGCCGTTGCGGGGCAGGACGGAGCCGTCCCGGCGCTTCCAGGTTCCCTCCAGCTCCTCATCCCGGATCCCGAGCCAGGCCGGGCTTTGAAGCAAAGCCTGGACGTGTTTCTGGGGGGGGGGGGGGGGGAGAGCGGAGTTACCCCTCCCCCACCCCGGGACCCCCCCATCCCCCCCCATTCCCGATTCCCGACGGGATTCCCGCCTTGGAACGGGGTTTGGGCGGGGCTTTGGGGGGGTTTGGGGTCGGGGGGGGGGGGGAGTTCGGAGGAGGGTTTGGGGTTAAACGCGGCTTATTTGGGGTCAGGGGTGTGGGAAAGGAGGGTTGGGGGGTAAAGTTGGAGCCTTGGTGGGGTCTGGAGGGTCTTGGGATGAGCTTAAATCCTACATGTGTAGGGTTGGGGTCTGGAGGGTCTTGGGATGAGCTTAAATCCCGTGCATTTAGGGTTAGGGTTGGGTTAGAGCTTTGTTGGGGTCTGGATGGTTTTAGGACGAGCTTAAATCCTATGTGTGTAGGGTTGGGGTCTGGAGGGTTTTAGGATGAGCTTAAATCCTGCGCATTTAGGGTTAGGGCTGGGTTAGAGCTTTGTTGGGGTCTGGATGGTTTTAGGACGAGCTTAAATCCTATATGTGTAGGTTTGGGGGTGGGTTAGAGCTTTATTGGGGTCTGGATGGTTTTAGGATGAGCTTAAATCCTGTGCATTTAGGGCTAGGGGTGGGTTAGAGCCTCACTGGGGTCTGAAGGGTCTTAGGATGAGCTTAAATCCATTAGGATGAGCTTAAACCCTATAAATTTAGGGCTAGGGGTGGGTTAGAACCTCACTGAGGTCTGGAGGGTTTTAGGATGAGCTTAAATCTTTTAAATTTAGGATTAGGCCGGGTTAGAGCCTCACTGGGGTCTGAAAGGTGTTAGGATGAACTTAAATCCATTAGGACGAGCTTAAATGCATTAGGATGAGCTTAAATCCTATAAATTTAGGGTCAGGTGGTCTAGAGGGTCTTAGGATGAGCTTAAATCTTGTAAATTCAAGGATTAGAGGTGAGTTAGAGTCTCATTGGGGCCTGGATTATTTTAGGATGAGTTTAAATCCTATATATGTAGGGTTAAGATGGGTTAGAGTCTCAGTGGGATCTGGAGGGTTTTAGGATGAGCTTAAATCCTCTGTCTGTAGGGTCAGGGCCTCTCTGAGGTCAGGAAGGTCTTAGGATGAGCTTAAATCCTATAAATTTAGGGTTAGGGGCAGTTTAGGGATTCATTGGGATCCGGAGGGTTTTAGGATGAGCTTAAATCCTATAAATTTAGGACTAGGGCTGGGTCCTGGATCCCTCCCCCCCCTCACCTTTTCCTGGAGCTCCTCCACCTCGAGCAGCTCCGCCCCCAGGGCAGAGCAGAACCCCTGGGCCTCGGTCCAGCTGGTCTCGGTTTTAGAGAAGAAATAGCAGGAATTCCAGAAATAAACCCAGCCCTTGGAGCAGGGGGGGCAGCCTGGGCGGGGAAAGGGGATTCAGAGCCCGCCTGGGGCTTAGAGAAGCTCTAAACCGGGTTAAATCCCGGGTATTTGGGGTTAGGACCGGGTTTGGGGGTTTAGGCTGGGTTAAGGATTGGGTTAGATCCTGGATGTTTAGGGTTAGGTCAGGTTTGGGGGCCCACTGGGGTTAGACTGGGTCAGGACTGGGTTGAATGCTGGACATTTGGGGTTAGGACTGGATCAAGATTAGGTCCAATCCTGGATTTTTAGGGTTAGGACTGGTTTAGGCTCCCATTGGGGTTTAGGCTGAGTCGGGATTATGTTAAATGCTGGATATTTAGGGTTAGAGGGGGTCAGGATTAGACTAAATCCTGGACATTTAGGGTCAGGACTGGGTCGGGATTAGGTTAAATCCCAACTAAATCACCCCAATTAAAGATTTAAACCAATTTCAAAGCCTCGTTCCACTTTGAGCTCAGCTTAATCCACCCCAAACCGGGTTAGTCCTTCCCCTCACCCCTAATCATCATCAGTATTTAGGCTGAGATTAAACCGCCTAAATCCCCCGAAATAAAGATTTAAACCAATTTCAACGCCCCCCCCCTCCACTTTGAGCTCGGCTTAATCCCCCTGAATATACATTTAAACCAATTTCAATGCTTTAAACTCGGCTTAAGCCCCCTGAATACACATTTAAACCAATTTCAACGCCCTGAGCTCGGTTTAAACCCCCCCGAACCAGGTCAGAGCTGCTTTTCAGCCAGCAGACAGTTAGTCCGAGCCCAGATAACTCGGAATAACCCCCTTAGGACTGACTGGAGCAGGAGCACACGTCGAGGATGATTTAGACTTAAATCACTTCTATTTCTGGATCATCCCAGGCTGCCACCAGCATCAGCGTTTTACGCTGGCTTAGGCTGAGATTAAACCACCGAAATCGCTCCAAATACGCACTTAAACCAGTTTCCGGGCTTCGTTTCACTTTGAGCTCGGCTTAATGCCCCTAAATAGACATTTAAACCGATTTCAATGCCCTGAGCTCGGGTTAATGCCCCTAAATATACATTTAAACTGATTTCAATGCCCTGAGCTAGGTTTAATCCCCCTAAATACACATTTAAACCGATTTCAACGCCCTGAGCTCGGCTTAATGCCCCTAAATAGACATTTAAACCGATTTCAATGCCCTGAGCTCGGCTTAATGCCCCTAAATACACATTTAAACCGATTTCAACGCCCTGAGCTCGGCTTAATGCCCCTAAATATACATTTAAACCCATTTCAACGCCCTGAGCTCGGGTTAAACCGCCCCGAACCAGGTCAGAGCTCCCCCTCAGCCAGCACATGGTTAGTCCGAGCCCGGCCAAGCCCCTTCAGGACTGACCGGCGCGGGAGCACAGGTCGTCCTTGGTGCCGTGCACGACCCAGCGGCTCCACTCGCCGGTTCCCGTGTAAAGCATCACCTCGTTCTGGGCGTTGTTGCCGTAATTAAAGTGCAGCTCCAGCCCCGCCAGCGCCAGGAGCGCCCCGGGCCGGCATTCCCAGCGCTGCAGCCGGGAATCCTCCCGGCACGGAGCCAGCCGCACCAGCGCCAGGTTCTGCCGGGATGTGGCCGCCACGCAGAGCCCGGAGCCCGAATTCCAGAGGCGCCCGCCCGGGAGCCACTGGAAGCGCTGGGAGGTGGCCCCGGGCTGGCACTGGGTGGCCGTGAGGAGCCGGCCCGCGGCCACCACGCAGCGGGAGTGGTGCTCGTTGTACAGCAGGAAGGAGCCCGAGGCTGCGGGGACAGGGGGACACGGGTCTTGGGGACACGGGGGGACACAGAGGTGGCCACCGGGAGGTGCCCCGTGGCCACCGCGGACCGGGTGCGGGGGTCGTTGTACAGCGGGGAGGAGCCCGAGGCTGCGGGGACAGGGGGACACGCAGGGTTGGGGACACGTGGGGGTTGGGGACACGCGGGGTTGGGGACACGCGGGGCTTGGGGACACGCAGGGACACGGGGGTGGCCACAGGGAGATGCCCCGTGGCCACCGCGGACGGGGCGCGGGGGTCGTACAGCGGGGAGGAGCTGCAGAATGCGGGGACAGGGGACGCGCAGGGTTGGGGACACGTAGAGTTAGGGACACGCAGGGTTGGGGACACGCAGGGTTTGGGACACGCAGGGTTGGGGACACGCAGGGTTGGGGACACGGGGCTTGGGGACACGCAGGGACACGGGGGTGGCCATAGGGAGCTGCTCAGTGACCACCACGGACCGGGAGCGGGGCTCGTTGTGCAGCGGGGAGGAGCCCGAGGCTGCGGGGACAGGGGATGCGGGGCTTGGGGACACGCAGGGTTGGGGACGCGGGGCTTGGGGACACGCGGGGACACGGGGGTGGTCACCGCGAGATGCCCCGTGGCCACCACGGACCGGGAACGGGGCTCGTTGTGCAGCGGGGAGGAGCCGGACAATGTGGGGCCAGGGGACACGCGGGGTTGGGGACACGGGGGGGACAGGGGAGAAGAGGGGACAGGGGACACAGGGCTTGGGGACAAGCGGGAATGGGGGCCAGGAAGGGACAGGTGACATGGGGGGGGGGGGCCAGAAGGGGCCACGGGACACGGGGACGGGGGCCAGGAGGGGCCAGGGGACCCGGGGTTGGGGACACGCGGGGACAGGGGACACGAACCCGCGGGCGGTGGCGGCGGCTTCACCTTCTCAGCCTCCAGTGCCGCGGTCAGCGCTGAGACTGGGGGGGACACGGGGGAGCACCGGTCAGGGGGGACACGGGGGGACACGGGGGGGACACCGGGGGACACCGGTCAGGGGGGACACGGGGGGGACACGGGGGGACACCGGTCAGGGGGGACACGGGGGGGACATGGGGGGGACACGGGGGGACACCGGTCAGGGGGGACACGGGGGGGACACGGGGGGACACGGGGGGGACATGGGGGGGACACGGGGGGACACCGGTCAGGAGGGACACGGGGGGACATGGGGGGGATTGGGGGGACACGGGGGGGAAACCAGTCAGGAGGGACACGGGGGGACATGAGGGGACACGGGGGGGGACGCGGGTCAGGGGGGACACCCGGGGAAAGGGAGGGGGGGACACGGGGACGGGGGGGGATTGGGGGGACATGGGGAGGACATGGGTGGAATTGGGGGGAACACGAGGTCGGGGGGGATTTGGGGGGTGTCTCAGAATCGGGGTGGGATGGGGGGGGCACGTGGGGGGGCACAGGGGGACATGGGGGGGACACGAGGTCAGGGGGACGTGGGGGGACGTAGAGGGGACATGGGGGGGACACCGTCAGGGGGCAGACACGGGGGAGGACACGGGGGGGACACGAGATCAAGGGTGAGGTTGGGGGGGACACGGGAGGGGGCACGGGGGGGACACGAGGTCAGGGTGGGATCGGGCCCCCCCCAAACCCCTCCAGAGCCCCCCCACTCACCGTGGCGGGCCCCCAAGGCGAGGAGGAGGATGTTGAGCAGCCCCGAGCCCCCCAGGAGCAGCAGCCACAGCCGCCCCCTCCCCCCGCAGCCCCCCCAGAAGGGACGGGGGGGCTCCGAACCCCCCACCCCCCGTGCCAGGCGGTGCCGGGGGGCTCCGGGGGGGGCTCCGGGGGGGTGGGGTGCCTGTTTCTGGCTGGAGGGGGCGCTGGGGGGGTCCAGGGGCTCGTAGGGGTTCTCCTCGGGGGGGTCCAGCTCTGGGAAGGGGGGGGTTGGGGGGGTTTGGGGGGGTTCCACACCCCCCCAGTGTCCCCATCAGCCCTGGGGACCCCCCTGGAGCACGAGGGGGGGTTCACCCCGTGACACGTCCTTGGAGACCCCTCGATGGGTACTGGGGGGGGGGGAAAGCCCCCTGGACCCCCCTGGTGGGGATCCCCTGGTGCCACATCCCTGGGGACCCCCCAACAGGTCCCTTTTGGTGCCACCACCCACCCTGGGGACCCTCCAGGTCACCAGGGACACCCCCCTGGTGCCACCACCCACCCTGGGGACCCCAAAACAGTCACCAGGGACACCCCCCTGGTGCCACCACCCTCCTTGGGGACCCCAAAACAGTCACCAGGGGCCCCTCCCTCGTGCCACCATCCACCCTGGGGACCCCTTCCTGGTCCCACCACCCCTCTGGGGACCCTCAAGGCCACCAGGGACCCCCCCCGGTGCCACCACCCACCTTGGGGACACCCCCTGGTGCCACCACCCACCCTGGAGACCCTCAAGGCCACCAGGGACCCCTCCCTGGTGCCACCACCCCCCCTGGGACCCCAAATCAGTCACCAGGGACCCCTCCCTGGTGCCACCACCCACCGTGGGGACACCCCTCTGGTGCCACCACCCACCCTGGGGACCCTCCAGGCCACCAGGGCCACCTCCCCGGTGCCACCACCCAGCCTGGGACCCCCTTCAATCAGCAGGGACCCCTCCTGGTGCCACCACCCACCCTGGGGACACCCCCCTGGTGCTGCCACCCACCCCTGGGACCCTCCCTGGGCATCAGGGACAGGGACAGGGGGTGTCCCCAGCCCTGTGACCCCCCCCAGAAGTGACCCGGGGGGTTTCTCTGGGGACAGGGGGGGCTGCCAGGGGTCCCCCCTTTCCCCCCAGCACCCCCGGGTGCCCTTTACCTTCCCCGGGGGGGGGGTCCCGGCACCCAAATTTTGCCCTTCCCCGTGTCCACGTTGCCGTACATGGTCCTTGCCGTCCCCGGGGTGTCCCCAAAGTGTCCCCAGAGTGTCCCCCAACCCTCTGATAACGCCTGTGGGCAGCGGGGGGGAGGGGCAGGATGTCCTCCCCCCCCCTTCCTGCACCCCCAAAGCTTGGCCGGAGGTGGCACCAACAGGGACAGTCCCCAGGGGGTGGCGAGGAGGGGACAACGGGGTGGCCCCGTGCCCAGGGTGGTCCCAGGGCAGTGTCACTGGTGTCCCTGTCACTGGGGTGTCCCCATGTCCAGGGTGTCCCCAGGACAGTGTCATTGGTGTCCCTGTCATCAGGGTGTCCTCATGCCCAGGGTGTCCCCATGCCCAGGGTGTCCCTGTCCCCAGGGCAGTGTCACTGGTGTCCCTGTCACCGGGGTGTCCTCATGTCCAGGTTGTCCTCATGCCCAGGGTGTCCCCATGTCTGGGGTGTCCAGGGTGTCCCCAGGGCAGTGTCACTGATGTCCCTGTCACCAGGGTGCCCCTGTCACTGGGGTGTCCCCAAGGCAGTGTCACTGGTGTCCCCATGTCCAGGGTGTCCCCAGGGCAGTGGCATTGGTGTCCCTGTCACCGGGGTGTCCCCATGTCCAGGGTGTCCCTGTCCCCAGAACAGTGTCACTGGTGTCCCTGTCCCCAGGGTGTCCCCAGGGTGCTGTTGTTGTGTCCCTGTCCCCGGGGTGTCCCTAGAACAGTGTCACTGGTGTCCCTGTCCCCGGGGTGTCCCCAGGGTGCTGTTGTTGTGTCCCTGTCCCCAGAACAGTGTCACTGGTGTCCCTGTCCCCGGGGTGTCCCCAGGGTGCTGCTGTGGTGTCCCTGTCCCCGGGGTGTCCCCGTGCCAGTCCCATCCCTGCCATGGGCCCCCCCCCAGCAGGAAGAGCCGGGCGTTATCAGCACCCCCAGGCCCGGCCACCTCCGGCCACTGCCGGGGACAGACCGACCCCCCCGGACACCCCCCCGGACACCCCCCGGGCACAGCCCCCCCTGGACACCCCCCATTCCCAATCCCACCCTTGTTCCAATCCCACCTCTGTTCCAATCCCACCCCTGTTCCAATCCCATCCCTGTTCCAATCCCACCCCATTCCCAATCCCACCAGTTCCAATCCCACCCGTCCCAATCCCACCCCTGTTCCAATTCCACCCCTGTTCCAATCCCACCCTATTCCCAAATCCCACCCCATTCCCAATCCCACTCCATTCCCAATCCCACCCCTGTCCCAACCCCACCCCTGTTCCAATCCCACCCCATTCCCAATCCCACCCCTGTCCCAACCCCACCCCTGTTCCAATCCCACCCCATTCCCAATCCCACCCCATTCCCAATCCCACCCTATTCCCAAATCCCATTCCCAATCCCACCACTGTTCCAATCCCACTCCTGTTCCAATACCACCTTGTTCCCAACCCCACCCCTGTTCCAATCCCACCCCATTCCCAATCCCACCCTGTCCCAATCCCACCCCATTCCCAATCCCACCCCATTCCCAATCCCACTCCATTCCAATCCCCCCCCATTCCCAATCCCACCGCATTCCTGTGTCAGTGCCACCCTGTGCCACCCCTGGAACGAGCACCACCTCCTTCAGTTTAATTAATTAATCATATTAACAGGAATTAATCAACAAAATTTACAGCCAGCCTCGGTTTAAATAATAACAATAATAATTAAAAAAAAAGAAGAAAATAAAGAAAACGAACCCAAAATAAAGGAACATTTACAGCAGTCGCTGCCCCCCCCCACGTCGGGCCGGGGGGGGGGTCGGGCCAGTGCAACAGTGCGAGGGGGGAGGGGCAATGGGGGGTCCCGCCCCCCCCCGCGTCACCCCCGGGGGGGGGACAGGGAGGGGCCCCCCCGGGAAAGTGCCAGAAGGGGAGGATTTGGGGGGTTTTTTGGGGGCGGGGGGCACCCCCGGGGGGGGGTCTGGGGGGAGGTAGAGCCGTGAGGGTCCCTCAGTAACCGTCGGGGTCCGGCGGGGGGGGCGGGGGGGTCCCGGCGGCGCTGGGGCGGTGCCGGAGGGTCCTCTCGTCCTCCTGGGGACACGGGGGGGACATGTTGGGGACACGGGGGGGGACACACGGCAAATGGGGGGGGCAGAGGGTCACAGGGACATGGGGGGGACATGGGGGGGACACACAGCAAATTGAGGGGGGCAAGGGGGCTCTGATAGCACAGGGACATGGGGGGGACACACAGCAAATTGGGGGGGGGCAGGGGGTCACAGGGACATGGGGGACACGTTGGGGACATGGGGGGGACACATGGAAAATGGGGGGGCAGGGGGTCACAGGGACATGGGGGGGACACGGGGGGGACACACAGCATACGGGGGGGGCAGGGGGGCTCTGAGAGCACAGGGACATGGGGGACACGTTGGGGTCATGGGGGGGACACACAGCAAATGGGGGGGCAGGGGGTCACAGGGACATGGGGGGGACATGTTGGGGACACGGGGGGGGACACACGACAAATGGGGGGGCAGGGGGGTCACAGGGACATGGGGGGGACACGGGGGGGACACACAGCATACGGGGGGGGCAGGGGGGCTCTGAGAGCACAGGGACATGGGGGACACGTTGGGGTCATGGGGGGGACACACGACAAATGGGGGGGCAGGGGGTCACAGAGACATGGGGGGGACACGTTGGGGACACAGGGGGGGGACACACGGCAAATGGGGGGGGCAGGGGGGCTCTGAGACCACAGGGACATGGGGGGGACATGTTGGGGACACAGGGGGGACACACGGCAAATGGGGGGGGCAGGGGGCTCTGAGAGCACAGGGACATGGGGGACATAGGGGGGATATGGGGGACACTGGGATGGGACACACAGCAAATATGGGGTCCTGGGGGTCCCCGAGCCCACAGGGACATGGGGGGGGACACGAGGGGGACACGTGGGGGGGGACACACAGCAAATGTGGGGTCCTGGGGGTCCCCAAGCTTACAGGGACACGTGGGGAACATATTGGGGACACTGGGATGGGACACACAGCAAATGTGGGGTCCTGGGGGTCCCCAAGGCCACAGGGACATGTTGGGGACACGGGGAGGGGGGCACACAGCAAACACGGGGTCCCCAAGGCCACAGGGACACGTTGGGGACACGGGGAGGGGGGTCACACAGCAAATGCAGGGCCTGGGCTGTCCCCGAGCCCATTCTGGAGGGTCTCCATGCCCACAAACCCCCCTGCCCGGGGTCAGGACACCCTCGGGGCCCCCCAGCCCCCGAGCCAGGGGGTCCCCGCGGTCACTCACGGCCTCCAAGGCGCCGTTCCCGGCCCACTCCGAGGGGGTGAAGGCGTCCTCCTCGCCCCCGGCCCGACTCCGGGCCCTCGTCCTCCGTCAGGCAGTCCGACTCCTCTGGGGGGGCAAAGGGGGGGCCGGGGTGAGCCCCCGGCCCCACATCTGCCCCCCCAGCCCCGGATGTGCCCCCCTAGCCCCCCCGGATGTGCCCCCCCCCCCAGTCCTGGATGTGCCCCCCAGCCCCAGATGTGCCCCCCCCAGCCCCGGATGTTCCCCCCAGCCCCAGATGTGCTCCCCAGCCCCAGATGTGCCCCCCCAGCCCCGGATGTGCCCCCCCAGCCCCAGATGTGCTCCCCAGCCCCGGATGTTCCCCCCAGCCCCAGATGTGCTCCCCAGCCCCAGATGTGCCCCCCCAGCCCCAGATGTGCCCCCCCAGCCCCGGATGTGCCCCCCCAGCCCCAGATGTGCCCCCCCAGTCCTGGATGTGCCCCCTCAGCCCCAGATATGCCCCCCCACCCCCAGATGTGCCCCCCAGCCCCAGATGTGCCCCCCTAACCCCCCAGCTGTGCCCCCCAGGCCGTGTGCCCCCCTCACCGTCGCCGTAGCCGTCGGACAGGTAGGGCTTGGCCGGCTCGATGCGCGACACGATCTCAGCCAGGTCGGTGAATCCGGCGCTGGACAGGTGAGAACCTGCCGGGGGGGACAAGGGAACCCCCCCGGGGGTGAGGATGGAGGGGCAGGAGGAGGGATGGGGGGGGAAAGGGGGTGGGAGCATGGGAGGGGCACGGGGAGAGGGATGGGAGGTGGAGGAAGGGAAGGGGAGAGGGAGAAATGGGGCAGGAGGGGAGTAAAGGGACAAAGGGACGGGAGAGGGACCAAGGTGGGGGGACAGCACGAGGGACCAAGGGGGCAGGAGATGGACCAGGGTGAGTGGACAGCAGGAGGGACAAGGGGACAGGAGATGGAGCAGGGTGAGGGGACAGGAAGATGCTGCTGAGGGACAGGAGGACCCTGGCGGGGACAAACTGCACCAGGAGGACACTGGAGGGAGAAACTGTACCAGGAGGGACACTGGGGGGGACAAAATGCACCAGGAGGACACTGGGGGGGACAAAATGCACCAGGAGGACACTGGGGGGGACAAACTGTACCAGGAGGACACGAGGGACACAGAGGGGACAGGGACAAGGGACGAGGGACAAGGGACGAGGGACAAGGGAAAGGGAAGGTGCTGCTCCCGAAACGGCTCCAGGGGGGTAAAAAACCCTTGGGATGGAGGTGCCAAGGCTGGGGTGACCCACCCCAGGACAGGGACCCCCACCCCAGGACAGGGACCCCCCCACCCCAGGACAGGGACCCCCACCCCCCGTGCCCCCCGCTCACGTCCATGCGTTTGCTCTCGTAGAAGTCGGCCGAGCGCCGGTCCCGGACCATCTTGTCGATGACGTCCCCCTGGCGCCAGGCCTCGAACACCACCCGGCCGTGCTGGTACCCCACGTCCTGCGGGCACAGCGGCCGCGGCGCGTCGGTGCCACAGCAACCCCCAGAGAGCGCCTGGGGCACCTCAGGGGTGGGCTGGAGACCCCACTGATGGCCCAGGACATCCCACGGATGGGTAGGACACCCCACTGATGGCTCAGGACATCCCTGGCCCAGAACATCCCATTGATGGGTAGGACACCCCATTGATGGCCCAGGACATCCCATTGATGGCCAAGGACATCCCATTGATGGCCCAGGACATCCCACTGATGGGTGGGACACCCTATTGAGGGGTGGGACACCCCAAGTAATGGGTAGGACACCCCATTGATGGGTAGGACACCCCAGTGATGGATGGGACACCCCAAGTGATGGATGGGACACCCCATTGATGGGTGTGACACCCCATTGATGGGTGTGACACCCCAGTTGATGGGTAGGACACCCCGGCTGATGGGTGGGACACCCCAAGTGATGGGTGGGACACCCCACTGAAGGGTAGGACACCCAAGTGATGGGTGGGACACCCCAAGTGATGGGTAGGACACCCCATTGATGGGTGGGACACCCCAAGTGATGGGTGGGACACCCCACTGATGGGTGGGACACCCCAAGTGATGGGTGGGACACCCCACTGATGGGTGGGACACCCCAAGTGATGGGTGGGACACCCCACTGATGGGTGGGACACCCCAAGTGATGGGTGGGACACCCCACCCACCGCTCCAGGCCCCGCCTGCCCCCCTGTGGCCCCCCCAGCTCACGTAGATCTCGTCGAACTTGCCGAAGTCCATGGTCTTGAAGCGGTCGATGGGCGGGCGGATGTACTCGCAGTACGAGCTCGACTTCACCACCTCCAGCTGCCGCACGCACGACACGTAGGCCAGGCGGGACTGGATCTCGGCCATGTCGGGCACCTGGGGGCACCTCGAGGTCACAGCCCACCCCTCACCTCATCCTCACTGTCCCCACGGCCCCTGATCCACCCCTGGGGGCACCTCGAGGTCACAACCCGCCCCTCACCTCATCCTCACTGTCCCCACGGCCCCTGATACAGCCCTGGGGACACCCCGAGCTCACAGCCCACCCCTCACCTCGTCCCCAGTGTCTCCACGGCCCCTGATACACCCCTGGGGGCACCCCGAGCTCACAGCCCACCCCTCACCTCACCCCCACCGTCCCCATGACCCCTGATCCACTCCTGGGGGCACCTGGAGCTCACAGCCCACCCCTCACCTCATCCCCACCATCCCCATGGCCCCTGATCCGCCCCTGGGGGCACCCCGAGCTCACAGCCCGCCCCTCATCTCATCCCCAGTGTCCCCATGGCCCCTGATACAGCCCTGGGGCACCCTGAGCTCACAGCCCACCCTTCACCTCGTCCCCACCGTCCCCACGGCCCCCAATCCGCCCCGGAATGCGGGCGAGGGACTCGGGCAGTGCCCCGTTGGCAAAGCCCTGGGTGGTGGGATGAGAGAGGGGGGGTCTTCACAGGATCACAGGGTATGAGTTGGAAGGGATCCAAGAGAACCATCAAGTCCAATCCCTGCCCAGGACCCCCCAAAAATCCCACCCTGTGCCTGAGAGTGCTCTAAAATCATGGAATCATGGAATTCCTTGGATTTAAAACCACTGATTGTCCGGGACTAAGATTGATCCAGCCACCCCCAGGCTCAACCACACCTCTGGAATTCCTTGGACTTAAAACCACTGATAGTCTGGGACTAAGATTGATCCAGCCACCCCCAGGCTCAACCACACCTCTGGAATTCCTTGGACCTAAAACCATCAGCAGTCTGGGACTAAGACAGATCCAGTCACCCCCAGGTTCCTCTTGGAGAAGAATTTAGAAACCCCAAGGGCTTGGGGGTCTTGGGAGTCAACGGGACCTTCTCCATCCAACCCAACCTGAAGGTCCCAATCTGTGACAACCCCCCCAGGATACACCTTGACCTTCTAGACCCAACCCAACCTGAAGGTCCCAACTCATGACAACCCCCCCAGGACTCACCTTGACCTTCTCCACCCAACCCAACCTGAAGGTCCCAACTCATGACAACCCCCCCAGGACTCACCTTGACCTTCTCCACCCAACCCAACCTGAAGGTCCCAACTCGTGACAACCCTTCCAGGACCCACCTTGACCTTCTCCACCCAACCCAACCTGAAGGTCCCAACCTGTGACAACCCCCCCAGGACCCCACCTTGACCTCCTCCACCCAACCCAGCCTGAAGGTCCCAACTCTTGACAACCCTTCCAGGACCCACCTTGACCTCCTCCACCCAACCCAACCTGAAGGTCCCAACCCGTGACAACTCCCCCGGACCCACCTTGACCTTCTCGGCCCAGGGGTTGAGGCGCTTCCAGAGCAGCCACCAGCCGGACAGGCTGTCTCCGTAGTTGCACAGGTCGGTCTCGTCCTGGCTGCCCACGTCGATGGCGATCACCGTCTTGGCCCCCATGTTGCGCGCGATGTCGGCTGCGGGACAACGGGGTGGGACCGGGAGCTCAGCGGGGCTGGGGATGCCCCACTGCGAGCCCCTGGGGAGGGGGGTGGTGGCACAGGGGATGTGGGGGGTGGGGTGGCACAGGGATGTGTCCTGGGGGTGACAGAGCAGGGGTGGGACCTCGGGAACATGCGGGGGGGCAACGGGGAGCGCAGGCAAGCGGCAGCTTCTGGGGGGGGATGTGGAGGATGGAGGTGGTTCAGGAGGGTGTCCTGGGTGAGGACACCAGGAGGTGATGGAGGAAGGTCGCTGGAATGGTCCAGGAGGGTGTCCTGGGTCAGGACACCAGGAGGTGATGGAGTAAGGTCGTTGGAATGGTCCAGGAGGGTGTCCTGGGTCAGGACACCAGGAAGTGATGGAGGAAGGTCATTGGAATGGTCCAGGAGGGTGTCCTGGGTCAGGACACCAGGAGGAGATGGAGGAAGGTTGTTGGCATGTGAAAGAGGGTGGAGATGCTCCAGGACGACATCGGGTGCTGAGGACATCAAGGAATGATGATGATGATGAAGGATGGAGGAAGGTTGTTTGCATGTGGAGGAGGATGAAGATGCTCCAGGAGGACATTGGGTGCTGAGGACATCAAGGGATGACGATGATGAAGGATGGAGGAAGGTTGTTGGCACATGAAGGAGGGTGGAGATGCTCCAGGAGGACATCGGGTGCTGAGGACATCAAGGGATGACGATGACGAAGGATGGAGGAAGGTTTTTTCCATGTGAAGGAGGGTGAAGATGCTCCAGCAGGACATCCAGGGTGAGGGCACCAGGAGGTGATGCCGAGTGGTTGGAGGCAGCTCACATGGAGAAGAGGATGGAGAAGGATGGAGATGCTCCAGAAGGATGTCTGGTGCTGAGGACATCAAGGGATGACGATGACGAAGGATGGAGGAAGGTTTTTTCCATGTGAAGGAGGGTGAAGATGCTCCAGCAGGACATCCAGGGTGAGGGCACCAGGAGGTGATGCCGAGTGGTTGGAGGCAGCTCACATGGAGAAGAGGATGGAGAAGGATGGAGATGCTCCAGAAGGATGTCTGGTGCTGAGGACATCAAGGGATGACGATGACGAAGGATGGAGGAAGGCTTTTTTCCATGTGAAGGAGGGTGGAGATGCTCCAGGAGAACATCCAGTGACACCAGGAGACCATCAAGTGGCCTTGCACATGGAAGAGGATGGAGAAGGATGGAGATGGTCCAGGAGGGAACCTGGTGCAGAGGACATCAAGGGTTGATGATGATGATGAGGAAGGTTGTTTGCACGTCAGGGAGGATGGAGACGCTCCAGGAGGACGCCTGGTGCTGAGGACATCAAGGGATGATGGTGATGACACCAGGAGAGGGTGGTGCAGGGTGGGAGGAGGTGGTTGGCACGTCAGGAGCACGAGGACACTCCAGGAGGACACCCAGTGCCAAGGAGGGCACGAGATGCAGGGATGTTTTTGGACGTGAAGGATGGAAATGGTCTGAGAAACCAGCTGGTGCCAACACCAGGAGATGACACAACACTGGGACTCTTCTGGCAGGTCAAGGGGGATGAAGATGCCCCAAAAGGATGATCGAGACTGAGGACATCAAGAGCTGACCTCCACCTGAGATGGAGGATCCCAAGAGATGATGGAGGATGGACGGATGCATCCTGCACGTGAAGAAACATGGAGATGCCCTAGGAAGGCACCTGAGATGGAGGACACCAAGAAATGATGGAAGAAGGATGGACAGATTCATTCTGCACGTGAAGAAACATGGAGATGCCCTGGGAAGCCACCTGAGATGGAGGACACCAAGAAATGATGGAAGAAGGATGGACAGATTCATTCTGCACGTGAAGAAACATGGAGCTGCCCTGGGAAGGCACCTGAGATGGAGGACACCAAGAGATGATGGAAGGTGGATGGACGGATTCATCCTGCACATAAAGAAACATGGAGATGCCCTGGGAAGCCACCTGAGATGGAGGACACCAAGAAATGATGGAAGAAGGATGGACAGATTCGTTCTGGACGTGAAGAAACATGGAGATGCCCTGGGAAGGCACCTGAGATGGAGGACACCAAGAGATGACGGAAGGTGGATGGATTCATCCTGTCTGTGAGGATGCCCCAAGAGGATGATCAAGACTGAGGACCCCAACAGATGATGGAAGATGGATGGATGGATTCATCCTGCATGTGAAGGCATGAGGAGATGCCCTGGGAAACGACCTGAGGACACCTAGAGATGATGGAAGATGGATGGATGGATGCATCCTGCACGGGAAGAAACGGAGATGCCCTGGGAAGGCATTTGAGACGGAGGACCCCAAGAGACGGACGGACGTTCCTCGAGCCGACACCCAACGAGGAAGCCCCTGAGAAGCCTCCAAACCAAACGAGACGTCCCAAAAATCCGGCCTGGACACCTCCGTCCGCGGAAATCCCACCTGGTGGGGGCCACGCAGCCCCCTCCCCGCCGCCCGCCTGCGCCCCCGGCGGGGCCGCCAGCAGTGGAGCCGCTACTTGCCTGGCAGGTTGTTGATGTAACCCCCGTCCATCAGCAAGTTGCCGTCCTTGGGGTCGCAGAGGGGCGGGAGGTACCCCGAGAGGGTCATGCTGGCTCGCACGTAGCGCCAGAGCGAGCCTGCGCCGGCGGGAACAAACGGCGTCAGCGCCGCCCGCCCCGCACCCCCCGGCCCGGGGGGGGGGCTGCCCCTCGCCCCTCGCCCTGCCTGTGGCACGTCTGCACCCCACGGGCGCCCGGCGGGCACCCCCGGGTGGCAGAGGAGCCCGTGGCGCGCCCTGACCGGCCCTTTGCAGAGTCCAAGTGGCTCGAGGTGGGACAGGACGTGGGTCTTTTTTGGGGTGGTCGTGGTGGACGTGGGTGTTTTGGGGGGTGGCCGTGGTGTTTTTTTGGGGGGGTGAATGTGGGTTTTTTTTGGGGGTGGACGTGGTTTTTTTTGGGGGGTGGCCGTGGTTTTTTCAGGGGGGGTGAGAGGAGGCGGGTTTTTGGAAGGGGAGGCCGGTGGCCCCGGCGAGCGAGGTGCTGACCTGGGACATTGTTAACATAGCAGCCGTCCACCAGCCAGTGGCTGTCCTTGGGGTCGCAGAGCGGAGGCAGGTAGGGGGTATAGGAGGCACTGGCTCGGACGTAGCGCCAGAGGCTGCCTGGGGACGGAGAGGACACGGTCACGGCCACGGGGGAGGTGACCCAGGAGGTGCCCGGGGGCGGGGGACGTTGGCAGCCCCAGCGGAGCAGAGAAGGGCGGGCGGGCGGGCGGGTGGGTGGGTTAGAGGGGGTGAGAGGGGATTAGTGGGTGTTAGAGGCGCGGGCAGAGCGAGAGCCAGGCTGCTGACGGGCCACCAGGGCGGCCCGTGGACGGCAAAATGTCCCAGGTGAGCTCCGCCACCGAGGCAAGGAGGAGGGGCAGCCACCACAACGTTCCCGCCACCGCCGCGACGGCCCCGCCACCGCTGTGTCCCCACCTCATTGTTCCCACCACAGTGACCCCACCTCGTCATCCCCACCACCACAGTGACCCCACCACCACAGTGACCCCACCTCATCATCCCCACCACCACAGTGACCCCACCTCATCATCCCCACCACCACAGTGACCCCACATCATCATCCTCACCACCAGTGACCCCACATCATCATCCTCACCACCAGTGACCCCACCTCATCGTCCCCACCACCACAGTGACCCCACCTCATCATCCCCACCACCGTTGCGTTCTCACTACCACCACACCATCTCCACCACCACGATGACCCCACCACAACACCCCCACCACTGTGGTGTCCCCACCTCCACCATGGTGTCCCCACCTCCACCGTGGTGTCCCCACCTCCACCATGGTGTCCCCACTCCCACTGTGGTGTCCCCACCTCCCCTCCATCCCCATGGCCCACGTGCCGTGGCTGGGGGTTACTGGGGTTAGTGGGGTTACTGGGTGTGTTAGTGGCTCGTGCAGCCTCCCCAGGGTCGGGGGGCACCTCCAGCCCCCCCCCCAGTTCTGCCCCCACCCCGCCCAGGATGTGGGGGGCACAGACAGAACCCCACAGGGGCACAGTGAGGTGGCTCTGGGAAGCCACCAACCATTGCCCGGGCTCACCACGAGCCCTCTGAGCCCTGTCCTTGCCCCCACAGCACCGTTTTGGGGTGCTGGTGAGGAGGGCCCCCCCAATGGGGGACGGGGTGGCCCCCCAGGAGCTCCCCTGGGCGCTCTTACCATCGGTGTGCACGCGCATGGCCGAGGCCGTGATGTCGGTGGTGACGTTGAAGTAGGGCAGCCACAGGTCCTGGGGGGACAGCACGGGGTGGGTGACGCCGTGGGGACATCGGGGGGGGGTCAGTGAGGGCTTGGACCCTCGCTGGGGGGGGTGGTCAGAGGGTCACACCTCGATCTGTTTGTCCTGGAAAACCTTGTTGATGCTGGCGTTGAAGGCTGAGCCCGAAAACATGGAGGTGATGGGGTAGGTGAGGTCCAGGACGGTCTCAAAGACCGAATTCATGCACTGGAAGAGGAGGAGGAGGAGGAATAAGAAGAGAAGGAGGAAGAAGAGGGAGAAGGCGGAGGGAGAAGAGGGAGGAGGAAGAAAAATATGGAGAGAAGAACGAAGAGGAGGAAGGAGGGAAAGGAGGAAGAAGAGGAGGAGGAGAAGGAGGAGAAGGAGGAGAAGGGGAAGAAGAAGGAGAAGAGAAGGAGAAGAAGGAAGAGGAGGAGGAGGGAAAGGAGGAAGAAGAGGAGGAGGAGGAGGAGAAGGAGAAGAAGGAGAAGAGAAGGAGAAGGAGGAGAAGGAGAAGGAGAAGGAGAAGGAGAAGGAGAAGGAGAAGGAGAAGGAGAAGGAGAAGGAGAAGAGAAGGAGAAGGAGAAGAAGGAGAAGGAGAAGGAGAAGGAGAAGGAGAAGAGAAGGAGAAGAAGGAAGAGGAGGAGGAGGGAAAGGAGGAAGAAGAGGAGGAGGAGAAGGAGGAGAAGGAGGAGAAGGGGAAGAAGAAGGAGAAGAGAAGGAGAAGAGAAGGAGAAGAAGGAAGAGGAGGAGGAGGGAAAGGAGGAAGAAGAGGAGGAGGAGGAGAAGAAGGAGAAGAGAAGGAGAAGGAGAAGGAGAAGGAGAAGAAGGAGAAGAAGGAGAGTAAGAAGATGGTTTAGAAACAACCCAGGCAAGGCTGGCCATGGGTGGGGGGCCCTGGCCGGGGTGGGGGAGGCCCCCCGCACCCACCTTGGCCCACTCCCGCGCGCGCTGCTTGGTGCGCACGGCGCTGCGCTCCTCCGCGTACAGCGCCCCGATGAAGGCCCCGATGGAGGTGCCGCCCACCATGTCGATGGGGATCCCCGACTCCTCCATGGCCTTGATCACCCCGATGTGGGAGCAGCCCCTGGACGGAGGGACAAGGAAAAAACCAAGACGGGTGAGCCCAGGACCTCCCCACCCCGCCAGGTCGACGGGGATCCCCGACTTCCCCATCGCCCCGACGTGGGAGCAACCCCTGGGCAGACAGACAGACAGACAGACAGACAGACAGATGGACGAGGAAAACCAAGATGGGTGAGCCCAGGACCCCCCACCCCGCCAGGTCGATGGGTGACTTCTCCATCACCCCAATGTAGGAGCAACTCCTGGATGGATGGACATGGAAAACCCAGATGGATGAGCCCAGGACCCCCCATCCCATCAGGCCGATAGGGATCCTTGACTTCCCCATCACCCTGATGTGGGAGCAACCCCTGGATGGAGGGACAAACCCTACAAGAGCATGGATGAGCTGAGGACCCCCCAGCCCGCCGGATCCCATCCACCACGTCAATGGGGATCCCCAACTCCTCCATCACCCCAATGTGGGAGCAGCCCCTGGACAGACAGACAGACAGACAAGGAAAACCAAGACGGACGAGCCCAGGACCCTCCACCCTGCTGGGTTCCACCGTGCCCAGCACCCACCTGGCGCCGCCGCCGCCCAGGACGAGGGCGATGGTGTTGCCGGTGAGGACCCGCGCCAGGCGGGAGAAGTCGCTGTGGCGGTCGGGCTCCTTCTCAAACACCTTCTCGTACATCTCCCGCTGCGAGGAGGGGACAGACGGTGGGTGACGGTGACCGTGGAAGACCATGGAAGACCATGGAAGACCACCAAGATCACCCCGTGATGACGACCAAGGAAGACCACCAAGGTCACCCAGGGCTGGGGACAGACAGTGGGTGATGATGACCATGGCAGGTCACCAAGGTCACCCAGGGTTGGGGACAGACAGTGGGTGATGATGACCATGGCAGGTCACCAAGGTCACCCAGGGTTGGGGACAGTGGTTGACAATGACCATGGTAGGTCACCAAGGTCATGTGGGATTGGGGACAGACAGTGGGTGATGACCAAGGAAGACCAAAAGGGTCACCTGGGGCTGGGAACAGACAGTGGGTGATGATGACCATGGTAGGTCACCAAGGTCACCTAGGATTGGGGACAGTGGTTCACAATGACCGTGGCAGGTCACCAAGGTCACCCAGGGCTGGGGACGGACAGCGTTTGACAATGACCAAGGAAGACCACCAAGGCCATCCAGGGTTGGGGATGGACAGTGGTTAACAATGACCATGGAAAACCATCAGGGTCATATAGGGTGGGGGACAGTGGTTGACAACGACCGTGGCAGGTCACCAAGGTCACCAAGGGTTGGGGATGGACAGCGGTTGACGATGACCATGGAAGACCACCAAGGTCACCCAGGGTTGGGGATGGACAGTGGTTGACAATGACCATGGAAGACCACCCAAGGGCTGGGGACGGACAGGGGTTGACAATGCCCGTGGCAGGTCACCAAGGCCACCCAGGGCTGCGGATGGACAGAGGTTGACAATGACCATGGAAGACCACCCAAGGGCTGGGGATGGACAGCGGTTGACAATGCCTGTGGCGGGTCACCAAGGCCACCCAGGGCTGGGGACGGACAGCAGTTGACGATGACCATGGAAGACCACCAAGGTCACCCAAGGCTGGGGACGGACAGCAGTTGACAATGCACGTGGCAGGTCATCCAGGTCACCCCCGGGGGACACACCCAGACGTACCAGCTTGGCGGGGCTCCGGCGGGAGAAGACGCGCCGGGGGCAGCGGATGTGGAAGTGCCCCGAGCACCAACTGCGCATGTTGAGCCACTCCACGGTGCGCGCCGGGCTGGGCCCGTCCTCGCGGTGCAGCAGCACCAGCTGCTTCAGCGCCCGCACCGCCGTGTTCTCCAGCATCTGCTCCAGCTGTGGAAAGGGGGCACGTCACCAGAACCCCAGCGTCAGCCCAGGAATCCCGGGAATTCTGGAGTTCACCGTTACCGCGCCAACTCCGCGAATTGGTCACTCGGACGTTCCTCGGAGACGGGGA
This sequence comes from Manacus candei, assembly GCF_025592945.1. Taxonomy (NCBI): domain Eukaryota; kingdom Metazoa; phylum Chordata; class Aves; order Passeriformes; family Pipridae; genus Manacus; species Manacus candei. The sequence continues at coordinate 163,588 of NW_026138258.1, forward strand.
ACGAGGAGTTGGAGGGAGCAGCAAAACATGGCCCCAGATGCCCCAGGGAACTCCATCGACAGAGGGTTGTTCAGGAAGAGAAAACTAAATCAGTCAAGGGGGGTTTAGGTGGAAGAAGTTTGGGTGACCTTTAACTAAGGACTGATGTTCGTGTCTTGTACAAATAAGATATGAAACTGTCTCAAAGGTTGTTTAGGTAGAAGAAGTTTGGGCCACCTTTAATTAAAGATGGATGTTGATGTCACGATAAGATCCAAAACTATTTCAAGGCTTGTTTAGGTAGAAGAAGTTTGGGTGACCTTTAACTGAAGGTTGGTGTTGATGCCTCGTAACAAAAAGATAATTGACTGTTGGGAAGGGGCTTGGGATGTTCAAGTGTATAAAAGATCATGAAATCTTTGTTTCAGTGGAGTGTTTATGGAGGAATTACCCCCAACACCACCCCGACGGCGAATAAAAGGAATTCTGGCTTAACAGGATCGTGCTGTTGAGTCACAGAATCACAGGATCAACCAGGTTGGGAAAGACCTTTGGGATCATCCAGTCCAGCCTGTGACCCAACCCCACCTCGTCACCCAGACCATGGCACTGAGTCTTCCCTTAAACACCTCCAGGGACGGTGACTCCACCACCTCCCTGGGCAGCCCCTTCCAAGGCCCAACCACTCCCTCTGTGAAGAAATTCCTCCTAATCACAAAATCACAGGATCAATGAGGTTGGGAAAGACGTCTGAGACCATCCAGTCCAACCTGTGACCCAGTCCCACCTCATCACCCACACCATGGTACCACGTCCATGGTTCTTCTCAGAGAAGCCCAGGGACTCCACCACCTCCCCGGGCAGCCCATTCCCATGTCCAACCACCCTTTCTGTGAAGAAATTCCTCCTAATCACAGAATCACAGGATCAACAGGGTTGGGAAAGATGTCTGAGACCATCCAGTCCAACCTGTGACCCAACCCCACCTTGTCACCCTCACCATGGCACCAAGTGCCACATCCAGTATCTTCTTAGAGAGACCCAGGGACTCCACCACCTCCCTGGGCAGCCCCTTCCAATGTCCAACCACTCCCTCTGTGAAGAAATTCCTCCTAATCACAAAATCACAGGATCAATGAGGTTGGGAAAGACGTCTGAGACCATCCAGTCCAACCTGTGACCCAACCCCACCTTGTCACCCTCACCATGGCACCACGTCCATGGTTCTTCTTACAGAGACCCAGGGACTCTACCACCTCCCTGGGCAGACCATTCCAAGGCCCAACCACTCCCTCTGTGAAGAAATTCCTCCTAATCACAGAATCACAGGATCAATGGGGTTGGGAAAGACCTCTGAGACCATCCAGTCCAACCTGTGACCCAACCCCACCTCGTCACCCACACCATGGCACCACATCCAAGGTTCTTCTTAGAGAGACCCAGGGACTCCACCACCTCCCCGGGCAGACCATTCCAATGCCCAACCACCCTTTCTGTGAAGAAATTCCTCCTAATCACAGAATCACAGGATCAGTGGGGTTGGGAAAGACCTCTGGGACCATCCAGTCCAACCTGTGACCCAACCCCACCTCGTCACCCACACCATGGCACTGAGTCTTCCCTTAAACACCTCCAGGGTGACTCCCCCACCTCCCTGGGCAGCCCCTTCCAAGGCCCAACCACTCCCTCTGTGAAGAAATTCCTCATGTCCAACCTAAACCCTCCCCTGGTGCAGCTCAAGGCTGTGTCCCCTTGTCACAGAATCACAGGATCAATGGGGTTGGGAAAGACCTCTGAGACCATCCAGTCCAACCTGTGACCCAACCCCACCTCGTCACCCACACCATGGCACCACATCCAAGGTTCTTCTTAGAGAGACCCAGGGACTCCACCACCTCCCCGGGCAGACCATTCCAATGCCCAACCACCCTTTCTGTGAAGAAATTCCTCCTAATCACAGAATCACAGGATCAGTGGGGTTGGGAAAGACCTCTGGGACCATCCAGTCCAACCTGTGACCCAACCCCACCTCGTCACCCACACCATGGCACTGAGTCTTCCCTTAAACACCTCCAGGGACGGTGACTCCCCCACCTCCCTGGGCAGCCCATTCCCATGTCCAACCACTCCCTCTGTGAAGAAATTCCTGATGTCCAACCTAAACCCTCCCCTGGTGCAGCTCAAGGCTGTGTCCTGTTGCCCTTCTTCTGGGAGCAGAGCCCGACCCGCCCCGGCTCCAGCCCTGCCAGGGAGTTGCAGAGGGGGAGAAGATCCCCCTTGAGCCTCCTCCCGTCCAGGCTGAGCCCCCCCAGCTGCTCCTCATGGGACTTGTGCTCCAGACCCTTCTCCAGCTGAAACAGGAGCTGAAACAGGTCTGGATACTGGGATTTTGCTCTGAGGAAGGTTTCACAGACCTCACTCCGAGGAATGCAACGTTTATGTCAAAAGGCAGCAGAAACAAAGAGGGATCAGTCCAGAGAGAGGTGGTACCTTGCTCTGAGAGTCCTGCCCACGTTTGGTATGTTCTGTTCTAACAGAAGATAACAGAAAGGTCAGCTCAGTGGTCATAAATTAGATAAAATGGACATCTGAGGAGATAGAGGAGCTCAGTCAAGGGGTTTTCGTAGTTAGGAAGAGTTGAATAGTTCACGAAGATGAGGAGAAGAAAGGTAACCCCTGACGAGGCTGAAGAGCTGGAAAGACCACCAAAGATCTCCCCAAGAGGATGATCCCACCCCAAGCTCTGCCCAAACCCTGCCTGTTATGAATATGATAATTAGGTTGTGAAATGGAATGAATATGCACATAAAGACGTCGTAATCCTTCATGAAAATTCTATGAATTGCCTGACTGAGAACACTGAGAACTTCAGAGCTGGTTTGTGCGGCCAGAGCTGCCCAGCACCCCAGCGTTGCTCCAAATAAACACCTTTGCTGCTGAAACACCCCAAAACTGTCTCTGAGCAGTCACATTTCTGCCAATTTTGGCATCACAGCCCCTCGACGTCCTCCCCAAACCGAGCGCCCAGAACCGGGCACAGCGCTCGAGGCCTCCCCCGTGCCGGGGCTGCTTTCGGTGCTGACACAGGAGGCCAGGCCCAAAGAGTTAACTAAGAAATTTGGGCCTGCTAACGAGCTACCAAACCATCTGTGCTTGTTCTGTTCTACTTACCTGAGCAAAACTTAAGAGAATGGTAAAAGAACATGTCATAGGCCTGGAGGTAATAAATCAAGATGCAGTAGGATAAGGTAGACCTTTGAATAGAAGAAACAGGCCGGGAGCTGAGGCTTTTTCCAAGCTTCAGTGAGTGGGTCGAGAACAATGGAAGAGAGGCCAAGCTGAGGAAGATGAGATTAAGCCCCCAGACCCATGGGAGGAAGACTGGAACTACCCCCGAGATTGAGGGCCAAGAGAAGCACCTCCCCAAGTCCTGCCTGAGCTCCACCTACACTCTGCCTGTTATTAATAGGTATAGACAGATGCTGTAGTCACTTGAATATGCATTTAATCCTATAAGAAAACTGTATAAAAAACCTGCTGATTTTGTGTGAAGCCTTGGAGCAAGTTTTTCCAGCGACAGCCGGCTCGCTCCCGGCGCTGCCGATAAATACCTCGGCTGCTCAAAGATCAAAAAGTCTCCGGGCAGTTCATTATTCCGGATTTTTCGGATTCAGTGCCCCCCCCCGTGCCCCTCCCCTGCCCCCAGCTGACCTCTCCCAGCTCGGGCTCCTGGTCTCCCAGCCCCACGATGAGGATGCAGTCGGCCTGGCGGAAGCAGCGCAGGGTCCAGGTGGTGAGGGTGCAGTCGGTCTGGTAGAGGACGATGCGGTGGATGTCCTCCTGCTGCGCCAGCCACCCCGACAGCCGGTACTCCTGGATGCTGCCGGGGCACAGGGGTCAGCCAGGGAGGGGTGGGGTGGGGTGGGATGTGGGGGGACAGGGGACGGTCCCTCCTCCCCGCGGGAGTTACCTGTCCAGCGCCGAGGAGCCGAGGCGGGCGCGGATGATGTCGCTGGTGAGGAGCAGGGTGGGACCTGGGGGAGGGGGGCACGGGGTCACTGCCGTGACACGGGGCTGGGGTCACCATGACAAGGTCACCATGACGAGGTCACCATGATGCCACGGGGCTGTGGTCACTGTGACCTGGTCACCATCATGGCATGGTCACCACCATGGCATGGGGCTCTGGCCATCTCCGTAACATGGTCACCACCATGGCATGGGGCTCTGGCCGTCTCCATAACATGGTCACCACCATGCCACGGGGCTGTGGTCACTGTGACCTGGTCACCATCATGGCATGGGGCTGTGGTCACCCCCATCCTGTGGTCACCCCCAACCTATGGTCACCCCCATCCTGTGGTGACCCCCAATCTATGGTCACCCCTGTACTGTGCTCATCCCCATGCTGTGGTCACCCCCATGCTGTGATCACCCCAATCCTGTGGCCACCCCCATCCTGTGCTCACCTCCAATCTATGGTCATCTCCATGCTGTGGTAACCCCACAACGCTGTGCTTACCTCCAGCCTGTGCTCACCCCCATGCTGTGGTCACCCCCAACCTATGGTCACCCCCATGCTGTGGTCACCCCAATCCTGTTACCATCCCCAACCTATGGTCACCCCCATGCTGTGGTCACCCCCAACCTATGGTCATCCCCATCCTGTGGTCACCCCCATGCTGTGGCCACCCCAATCCTGTTACCATCCCCATCCTGTGGTCACCCCCAACCTGTGATCACCCCCATGCTGTGGTCACCCCCATCCTGTGGTCATCCCCATCCTGTGGTCACCCCCATGCTGTGGCCACCCCAATCCTGTGACCATCCCCATCCTGTGGTCACCCCCAACCTGTGATCACCCCCATGCTGTGATCACCCCCATCCTGTGGTCACCCCCATCCTGTGCTCACCCCACACCACTCTGGTCACCCCACCATGACTCCCACCACACCACAGCGCCACACCACGGGGGCCACACCCCGCACCCCCCAGACCACCACCACGCCCCGGGGCCGCTCACCGACGTCGGTGAGGGCGTGCTGCAGCTCCAGCGTGAAGGCGGCCGTGGGCACCTCCTCGCACACCGGCAGCACCGCCACCGTCGACAGGTTGCTGGTGGGGTTGATGGGCTCCGAGCTGGAGGTCACACCCAGGCCAGAGCCTGCAGGGGGGACACACACGGTGGGGATGGGGACACACACGGTGGGGACACACACGGTGGGGATGGGAACACACATGATGGGGACACATATGGTGGGGATGGGAACACACATGATGGGGACACACATGGTGGGGACGAGGACACACACGGTGGGGATGGGGACACACACGGCGGGGACGGGGACACACACGGTGGGGACGGGGACACACACGGCAGGGATGGGGACACACATGGCAGGGATGGGGACACACATGGCAGGGATGTGGGCACGGCCACCCATGGGACACCCCCGGGGAGGTCACCCCACCGCGCCCGGACCCCGCCGTGGCACCCACCGGCGAAGGGCGCGCGGAGCTGCTGGAGGTTCCCCAGGATCTTCTGGCTCAGCAGGTGGATGAGGCGGGTGACGACCTGTGGGGACGGGGACGGGGACGGGGACAGGGAGGGCCGTCAGACCTGGGAGGGGCTCACTGACACCCCGGACTAGTGTCCCACGTGACTTTTTGGGTGCCACCACCACCCTCCGTCCTTGGGGACTTCGGGTGCCACCAACCCAAAGCCTTGGGCACCTCGGGTGTCACCACGCCATCCTTGGGGACTTCAGGTGCCACCACCACCCTCCATCCTTGGGGACTCCAGGTGCCACCACCACCCTCCATCCTTGGGGACTCCAGGTGCCACCACCCCAAAGCCTTGGGCACCTCGGGTGTCACCACCCCATCCTTGGGGACTTCAGGTGCCACCACCACCCTCCATCCTAGGGGACCTCAAGTGCCACCACCCCAAATCCTTGGGCACCTCAAGTACCTGGAGGGTCTAGGGGGTACCTGGGGGTACCTGAGGGGTACCTGGGGGATACCTGGGGGTACCTTGGGGGTCTAGGGGGGTATCTGGGGGTACCTGGGGGGCCTGAAGGGTACTCGGGGGTACCTGAAGGGTCTGGGGGGGTACCTGGGGGTATCTGCGCTTGATGTTGTTCAGGGTGCCCTCGGGGAGCTTGGCCAGCTCCGTGTCCCTCACCGCGTGCACCGTGGTGGCCCGGGGCTGCCTGGTCAGGGCCTCCACCTGCAGGAGAAGACAGAGAATCCCCCGGGAATGACCCTGGGAATGACCCCTCCGACTCCACATCCGAGAAAACCCCGTTTCAAACGGTCCATAAAACACGGGGAGCTCCTCCCGCTCACCCAGCGCGAGATTCCCGAACGTTCCTCGCCCAGGATTCCCCTTTTAACGAGGTGGAAAAGCACCCCCTGGGGCCTTGAAGCCCTTCCAAGGAGGGCAGAGATGATGAGGAAGAGGAGGCCGGGGATGAAGGGCTGTTCCTCATAAATCAAGGTTTCTGGGCTTTCTGAATAGTTTTGACTAAAATATTTATCTGCTTTTGTGGGTTTATTTTGTTCCATTCCACCCAAACTGGCCGTTCTCGCTAAATCTTTACACCCATTAAAATCCTATTGAAACATAAACCACTTCTATTTCTATTCACATTTATAAACATTTATATTTATTTACGCTACAAGTGTTATTTATATTTACTATTTATTTCATTTCTGTTAAGCAATATTCCCAAAAGCCAGCAGGAAAGGCCAACGAGCCACCAACTGGTACATTCTCTACAAACCAGATGCTCTTGAGAAACTGGGCTCTCTGAATAGTTTTGACTAAAATATTTATCTGCTTTTATGTGGTTTTTTTGGTACATTCCACCCAAACCAGCTGTTCTTGCTAAATCTGTATGCCCATTAAAACCCTATTAAAACATAAACCACTTCTATTTCTATTTACCTTTATATATATTTATATTTACTTATGCTACGAGTGTTATTTAGATTATACCACCTGCAGTGATCGTGGGCTGAGACATTTTTTTGCTTTTCTCAAGGAAAGCATTGGGATTTCGTTTGCTAGTTCTTTAATGACTGTGTATACCTGTTTTGTGTTTTTTTTCTTTCTTTCTTTTCTTTTTGGGGGTGTTTGGGGTTCTCTTTTTACATTGTACTTTATATTGTATTTTTTATTGTATTTTTATATTGCATTCTCTTTTACATTATAAGTGTATACAAATGAAATATATGTAAATATATATATATATATATATATATATACACTGCTTTGGTTGTGTCATTTTGGTTTTTGGCAGTTTTTCCCTTTCAATTCCTTTCCCCTTGGTTTGGAGGGGGGGGAGGAAGGAGCTTTTGTTGTGGTGTTGGGCACTTGGCAGGGAGCCAAACCCCAACAGACCACAGCGAAAAAACCCTCCAAAGGAAAGAAAAAAAGGAATAGCAAAAGCTATATCAAAAAATATATATATTACATATATCACAGATATACACAATTAAAATACTATGTACATATAACCACAGAAACCCCAAACAGCTCCCAGAAAGGGGGAAGGGAAAAGGGAAAAAGGGGCAAAAAGGGACGAAAAACCAAAACAGACATGCAGGATAGACAACTCAGGAACTAGCAAAATAAAGAATTAGCAAAAGAATATCTTACTACTTTCCTTGGGACAGCAGAAATCAAGTTGAATGACCACTGACACCCTCCACCTCCCAAGATCTACAAGGCCTCACTAGGCCTCACTAGGCCTCACTAGGCCTCACTCGGCCGCGCTAGGCTTCACTAGGCCACACTAGGCCGCACTAGGCCTCACTAGGCCTCACTAGACCGCACTAGGCCACACTACGCCGCACTAGGCCGCACTAGGCCTCACTAGGCCTCACTCCCCCACACAATGAGAACCGACAGCAGGGAATCTGTGCCTTCAGAACCACCGGAAGGGAAGAGAGTGAAGGCCTCTCCTCCTTTCTTCTTTATACCCTGGTTTACTTAAAAATCGTAGGGAATACCGGGAACGTGGCCACTTCCTTGGTTACAAACTGGTCACCGAGGGCGGCCTAGACTAAAACTATCACACAGGTCCAAACCACCACAGCTACGAATCTCAAAGCGTCAAGTGGAGGCCCGAGGTTGTCCCCACGTCGTGTCCCCAGCCCAGAGCTCACCACGCCCACGAGGTCCCCGCGGCCGTACTCCCCCACCAGCTCCTTCTTGCCGCTGCCCTTCTGGATGACGGAGCGCAGCCGCCCGTTGAGGACGATGTAGGTGCAGTCGGACTTGTCCCCCTGCCTGTGGGGGGGTGAGAAGTTTGAAAAATGTTGGAATTTTCTTTTTTTATTTTCCCCCAAAATAGGTGCGGTTATCAGGAAAACCCCCCCAAAAAATAGGAAGCTGGGTTGTGGTAAAATCACATTCGTGTGTATATGTGGCTTATTAATCTAATAAGTAAATGAATCATACAGACCCAGCTAGTTTGGGGGTTCCTATGATCTATTTACTTATTATATTAATAAGCCACAAATGGCACCTCATGTTGGGCACCATTTACAGCGTATTAATATAATACGTAAATAAATTATTCGGACCCAGCTGGTTGGTTGGGAGTTCAGAGCCAAATCCTTTTTATTTCAATGAGACAGCACTTTATAGATGCACCTTGAAGCAACATGTGACTGCCCTGACCAATCCAGGTGATTAAACAAGAGGGTTTATTCCTTTTCCATCTTTCCTCTAGTCAAGCCCCAACGATTTGGGGAAAAAAAACGGTCTTTTATTAATGAAATCTGAATAAACAACAAATGGTGCAACCAAAAACCCACCTGTAGAGCGCCCGCCCGGCCTCCACGGCCATCCAGTCGATGGCGAAGTCCATCTGGCGCACGAAGGGCGACATGCGGGCGGCCACGGTGTGCGCCACGCTCAGCACCACGCTGGGCTGCTCCCGCATGATCCTGGGGGCGACAGCGCAAGGGGGGACACGGGGGTGGCCCCGGAAATGATGCTGAGGTGGCCCCAAAGGTACCACTGAAGTGGCCCCAGAAATGACACTGAGGTGGCCCCGAAGGTGCCACCACAACAGCCTCGAAGGTGCCACCACAGCAACCCCAGAAATGCCACTGCAGTGGTACCGAAGATGTGATCACAGTAACCCCAAAGATGTGACCACAGTAACCCCAAAGATGTCACCACAGCAACCCCAAAGATGTCACCACAGCAACTCCGAAGATGCTACCACAGCAGCCCTGAATATACCAACACAGCAGCCCTGAAGATGCCACCACAGTAACCCCAAAGATGTCACCACAGCGGCCCCCAAGATGCCACCACAGTGGCCCCCAAAGTGCCACCACAGCAGTCCTGAAGGTGCCACCACAGCAACCCCAAAGATGCCACCACAGCAGTCTCGAAAATGCCACCACAGCAGCCCCAAAGATGCCACCACAGTGGCCCCCAAAGTGCCACCACAGCAGCCCTGAAGGTGCCACCACAGCAGCCCCTCGGAGCCACCCAAGACTTCTCAGAGCCACCCAGGACCACTCAGAGCCACCCGGGACCCCCTGGATTCACCTCGGACCTTTGGAGCCACCCAAGACCCCTCAGGGCCACCTGGGACCCCTTGGATTCCCCTGGGACCTTTGGAGCAACCCAAGACCCCTCAGGGCCACCTGGGACCCCTTGGATTCCCCTGGGACCTTTGGAGCCACCTGGGACTCCTCAGGGCCACCCAGGAGCCACCCAGGACCCCTCAGAGCCACCTGGAGCTCGGGAGACTCCTCCACTCCTTGTGGTGACCCCCCAAACTACCCCCAGCACTCGAGGTGAGGTCACACCAACACCAGGCAGAGCCAGACGACCACCCCACCAGTGCCACCCCCCATCCCCCATTGTCCCCCTTGGGCATCACCCCCCTCGCCCGTGGCCCCTTCCTCACTCGTAGAAGTCGGACTTGGAGATCTTGAGGAAGGTGCAGTCGCGGTTGGCCTTGATGGTGAAGATGAGGGGCTCCCCGGTGAGCACGGCCAGCTGCCCCACCAGCTCGCCGGGCTGCGTCAGGAACAGGCACACGTCCTCCGCCTTGTCGATCATGCGCTGGTACACGTGCAGGCACCCCCAGAGCACGAAGTGCAGGCTCACGTCCTGCCCAGAGCGCGCCCCGTCACCACCGCGGCACGGCCGGGGCGCCCCGGGGCCACCCGGGATCACTGGGAGTCACCCGGGACCCCACAGAGGCACCCAGGATCACTGGGAGTCACCTGGGATCATTGGGAGTCACCCGGGATCCCACAGAGTCACCTGGGATCCCTGGGAGTCACCCGTGATCACTGAGAGTCACCTGGGATCCCTGAGAGCCATCTGGGATCCCTGGGAGTCACCTAAGATCCCAGAGGGTTCTCTGGGATCTCTGGGAGCCATCTGGGATCACTGGGAGTCACCCGGGATTACTGGGAGTCACCTGGGATCCCACAGAGCCACCCGGGATCCCTGGGAGCCACCTGGGAGCACTGAGAGCCATCTGGGATCCCTGGGAGTCACCTGGGATCCCACAGAGCCACCCAGGATCCCTGGGAGCCACTGGGGATCACTGAGAGCCATCTGGGATCCCTGGGAGTCACCTGGGATCATTGGGAGTCACCTAGGATCATTGGGAGTCACCCGGGATCCCTGGGAGCCACCCAGGATCACTGAGAGCCACCTGGAACCCCTGGGAGTCATCTGAGATCCCAGATGGTTCTCTGGGATCCCTGGGGGTCATTCAGGATCAGTGAGACTCACCCAGGATCCCTGGGTGGCACCTGAGACCCCACAGAGCCACTCGGGACCTGGGAGTCACCTGGGACCCCACGGAGCCATCTGGAATCCCTGGGAGTCACCTGGGACCCCACGGAGCCATCTGGAATCCCTGGGACTCACCTGGGACCCCATGGAGCCATCTGGAATCCCTGGAAGCCCTCTGGGACCCCGGGAGCCACCCAGGGACCCCCAGGTACGAGGGTCTCACCAACCCCACGTGTGGGTGGGTGTGGTTCTCCCCATGGGGGGTTTTGAACCCTCCAGAGGTTCTGGGGTCGTTCCCACCCCCCAACAGCCACGGGGGAGGAGTAGGGGAGTGGTACCCCATGGAAATATGGGGAGGGGGGGTCAAGGGGCCACAGAAACCCCCCCAAAACCCACCTGGTCACCTTGGCGGGCAATGACGGTCCCGGCTTTGGCGTGGTGGAGCAGGACACGGTTGTTGAGAAGAGAGGGGTCCTGGAGGGAGGAACGGTGTCGTGTGGGGTGGTGGGGGCCATCAGGAGGGGATGGGGACCACCAGGAGGGGAGAAGGATGACCAGGAGGTGACAGGGGTCACCATGAGGGGACAAGGATGATCAGGAGGTCACAGGAGTCACCATGAGGGGACAAGGATGACCAGGAGGTCACAGGGACCACCATGAGGGGACAAGGATGACCAGGAGGTCACAGGGACCACCACAAACAATGGGGACCACCATGAGGGGACAAGGATGACCAGAAGGTCACAGGGGTCACCATGAGGGGAGAAGGATGACCAGAAGGTCACAGGGACCACCATGAGGCACTGGGAACCCACCATGATGCCACCAGAGACCCACCCCAAAGCCACAGGGGACCAACATGAGGGGACAGGGACCCCATGAGGCACCGGGGACCCACCACAACACAACAGGACCACCCCAAAGCACGGAGGGCCGGCACTAAGCAACGGGAAGCCCCAACACAACGAGACCCCCGCGAAGCCTCAGGGGACCCACGTGAGGGGACGGGAACCTTGGGGGCCCCCCAAGGCCTCACCTCCACCTTCATGAGCTTGACCAGCTCCTGCTTGGCGGCCTCGAAGACGAGGTTGGTCTGGCGGCCCTGGAAGGGCCCGAAGGGACACGGCCCCGGCCCCGCCTCGTCCTCGCTGGAGTTGGACTGGTGGGACCCCGGCGGGGGCTCCTCCAGCGTCACCGACTTGCGCTCCTTGGGCTCGTGGGACACCGACTGCGGGACACGGCGGGGTCAGGGAGCGTTTTGGGGGGGATTCGGGAGGGTCTGGGGGGGGATTCAGGTGGGATTCGGTGAGATTTGGGGTAGGGTTTGAGTGGGACTTGGGGTGGGATTCCGAGGGGGTTTAGGGTGGGATTCAGGGTGGTTTGAGGTAGGATTTGGGGTGGGATTCAGGTGGGATTTGGGGTGGGATTCAAGGTGGTTTGGGGTAGGATTTGGGTGGGATTTGGGGTGGGATTCAGGTGGGATTCGAAGTAGGATTTGGGCGGGATTTAGGTTGGGATTCAGTGGGGGTTTGGGGTGGGATTCTGAGGGGGTTTGGGGTGGGATTCAGGTGGGATTCAGGGTGGGATTCATTGGGGCTTTGGGGTGGGATTCAGGGTGGTTTGGGGTAAGATTCAAGGTGGTTTGGGGTAGGATTTGGGTGAGATTTGGGTTGGAATTCAGTGGGGGTTTGGCATGGGATTCAGGTGGGATTTGGGGTAGGATTTGGGTGGGATTTGGGTTGAGATTCAGTGGGAGTTTGGGGTAGGATTTGGGTGGGATTCAGGTGGGATTCAGGGTTCCTGCCGCCGTACCCGTGTGAATCCAGCCATGGTCCCCGTGCTGTCCTCCTGCAGCGACACCGAGATGCGGCCGCGCTCGTAGGCCATGTCGAAGTCAGAGCGGGGACCCTTCTGGATGCCTGGAGGGGTGACGAGGTCACCGTGTCCAACATGGGGACAAGACACTCCCCAGTGTCCCCCAGTTGGCCCCAAGACCCCCCCATTCCCACCCCCAAACCCACCGGAGATATCCACGGGCATGGAGATGCAGCGGTTCAGGGGTGGCTGCCCTGGGTGTCCCTGTCTGTCCCCTGGGTGTCCTTAGGTGTCCCCTGGATGTCCCTGGTTGTCCCTGCCTGTCCCCTGGGTGTCCCCTCAGTGTCCCCATCTATCCCCTGAGCTACACAACCCCAAGACCCTCCATTCCCCCCAAAAACCCACCAGAGATATCCACGGGCATGGAGATGCAGCGGCTCAGGGGCAGCTGCCCCGGGTGTCCCCTGGGTGTCCCTGGGTGTCCCCTGAGTGTCCCTGCCTGTCCCCTGGTTGTCCCCAGCTATCCCTGAGCTACACAACCCCAAGACTCCCCCTTCCCCCTCCCAAACCCACCGGGGATATCCACGGGCATGGAGATGCAGCGGCTCAGGGGCGGCTGCCCTGGGTGTCCCCTGAGTGTCCCTGGGTGTCCCCTGGGTGTCCCTGAGTGTCCCCATTTATTCCCTGAGCTCTCCACCCCAAGACCCCCCATTCCCACCCCCAAACCCACCGGAGATGTCCACGGGCATGGAGATGCAGCGGCTCAGGGGCGGCGGCGGCGGCACCGGGGTCTCCAATCCCACACCTTTCAGCAGCTCGGCTGTAAGATCAAACCCCCCCACCTTGTGAGCCCAGAGGGAGCAGCAGAGCCCCCCAAAAGCAGGGGGAGGGTCCCAGCACCCCCTGAGCAGCCCTACCCTGCTCCCGGCCCTCGTCGGCGCTGCCCAGGCCCCTCTTGCTGTGCCGGACGGGGCTGGTGCGGGCGGGGTGGCCGGGCTGGGGGAAGAGCCTCAGGGGCTGCATGTCCTGCAAGAGCAGAGGGGAGGGGGATGATGCCTTAAACTCTACTTAATAAAAATTTCTTTTTTTAATTATTTAATTATTTTTTTTCCCCTACTTAATAATTATTTTTTTCTCTAACTATTTTTTCCCCTACGTATTAATTATTTCTTTTTTTCTCCAGTTGTTTTGTCCCCTACTTAATGGTTGCAATGGCAACGGCCATGGTTGGGTTTGGGGATGGCCATGGTTGGTTTGGGGATGGCCATGGTTGAGTTTGGGGATGGCCATGGTTGGTTTGGGGATGGCCATGGTTGGGTTTGGGGATGGCCATGGTTGGTTTGGGGATGGTCATGGTTGAGTTTGGGGATGGCCATGGTTGCTTTGGGGATGGCCATGGTTGGGTTTGGAGATGGTCATGGCTGGTTTGGGGATGGCCATGGTTGGGTTTGGAGATGGCCACAGTTGGGTTTGGAGATGGTCATGGTTGGTTTGGGGATGGTCATGGTTGGTTTGGGGATGGTCATGGTTGGTTTGGGGATGGCCAAACCCTGAGCAGGAGTTCAGGAAGCAGGAGAATCTTTTCTAGCCTTTTTCCATCGATTCTGCCCCGCTCTCCCCCCGCCCCCGCAGGACTCACGTGGCTGAAGAGCTCGTTGGTCAAGCCCAGGTAGTTGTGCAGGGCCAGGAAGGTGACGCGCTGCAGTCGCACCATGATGATCTGAGGGGGGACAGGAGGCCGCCGGTGACCCCCTGCCACCCCAAGGGACCCCCCCGTGGCCCTCCCCCAGCCCCCACCTCACCTGCACCACCCGCACCAAGCTCTCGGGGTACTTCTCGAAGATGGCGGAGAAGGCCTCGACCGGCAGGCGCAGGATGGTGGAGTCCTCAGCGGCGCGGGCGCACACCGTGCGGTACGGCCGCTGGTGGCCCTGCAGGACACGGTTGTTGGGGGGCCTGGCCAGCATTGGGAGCTCCAGTCCAGCCCTGGGTGGGGTTTGGGGGGAGCTGGGAGGCGGAGAAGTCTGAGGGTGGCACCGGGGGTTGGGCCGATTGGCGTTGAGGATGGCCATGGTTGGACTGGAGGAGTTGGGGGATGGTCATGGTTGGGTTGGGGATGGCCATGGTTGGGTTGGGGACGGCCATGGTTGGTTTGGGGATGGTCATGGTTGGGTTGGGGATGGCCATGGTTGGGTTGGGGACGGCCATGGTTGGTTTGGGGACAATCATGGTTGGGTTGGGGATGGTCATGGTTGGGTTGGGGATGGCCATGGTTAGTTTGGAGATGGCCATGGTTGGGTTGGGGATGGCCATGGTTGGGTTGGGGACGGCCATGGTTGGGTTGGGGATGGCCATGGTTGGGTTTGGGGATGGCCATGGTTGGGTTGGGGACGGCCATGGTTGGGTTGGGGATGGCCATGGTTGGGTTGGGGATGGCCATGGTTGGGTTGGGGATGGTCATGGTTGGGTTGGGGATGGCCATGGTTGGGTTGGGGATGGCCATGGTTGGTTTGGGGATGGCCATGGTTTGGTTTGGGGACGGCCATGGTTGGGTTGGGGATGGCCATGGTTGGGTTGGGGATGGCCATGGTTGGGTTGGGGACGGCCATGGTTGGGTTGGGGATGGCCATGGTTTGGTTTGGGGACGGCCATGGTTGGGTTGGGGATGGCCATGGTTGGGTTGGGGATGGCCATGGTTGGTTTGGGGATGGCCATGGTTTGGTTTGGGGATGGCCATGGTTGGGTTGGGGATGGCCATGGCTGTTTTGCGGATGGCCATGGTTGGGTTGGGGACGGCCATGGTTGGGTTGGGGACGGTCACAGTTGGAGTGGGGGGGTTTGGGGGCAGCGCCGGTACCGTGATGACATCGAGGATGCTGAGCAGGCTGTGGACACTGTCCCCAGGGAACACCTCCTTCATCACCGTCTCCTTCCCGTCCTGCCGAGCACAGAGCCCTTCGTTCCTTCCATCCCCGGTGCCCCCGTCCCGGCCCTGTCCCCAGGGTGTCCCTTGAGTGTCCCCCGAGTGTCCCCCGAGTGTCCCCCGAGTGTCACCAGATGTGCTCAGGTATCCCCTGGCTGTCCATGTGTGTCCCCAGATGTCCCTTGGGTGTCCCTGCGTGTCCCCAGATGTCCCTTGGGTGTCCCTGCGTGTCCCCTGGGTGTCCCTGGATATTCCCAAGTGTGTTCAGATGCTCCCTGGTTGTCCCCTGGCTGTCCCCAGGTGTCCCCTGGGTGTCTCCAGCCATCCCCAGGTGTCCCCTGGTTGTCCTTGGCTGTCCCTTGGCTGTCCCCAGGTGTCCCCTGGCTGTCTCCAGCCATCCCCAGATGTCCCCTGGTTGTCCCTGGCTATCCCCAGGTGTCCCCTGGCTGTTCCTGGCTGTCCCTGGCTATCATCTGACTGTCCCCAGTTGTCCCCAGGTGTCCCCTGGCTGTCCCTGGTTATCTCCTGGCTGTCCCCAGGTATCCCCAGGTGCCCCCCCCGTGCCCTCACCGGCTCGGTGAGCAGCAGCTCCAGTTTGCCGTCCTGCAGGACGTAGATGCTGGTGTCGGGCTGGCCGGGCCGGAACACGTACTCGCCCTGCTGGCACTGCTGGAACACCATGTGCTTGCACAGCTCCAGGAACAGCGGCTTCTCAAAGTGCCCCAGCACCCTGCGGGCACAGCCGGGGCACAGCGGGTGACACCGAGCCCGCTGCCACCTCTCCCGGTTGCCATGGAGATGGGGACGCAGGAGAAGAGCGGCCGGTGGTGCTGGGGAATGGTGGCCAGGGGGGATGCTGGTCCCTCAGGGGGAATTCTGGTCCCTCAGATGGATCCTGAGGCCCAGGGATGGATTTGATCCCCCCAGGATAGATCCTGATCTCCAGGGGGGATCCTGATCCCTCGGGAGGAATTCTGGTCCCTCGGGTGGATCCTGATCCCTCAGGGGGAATTCTGGTCCCTCGGATGGATCCTGAGCCCCAGGGATGGATTTGATCCCCCCAGGATAGATCCTGACCTCCAGGGAGGGATCCTGATCCCTCAGATGGATCCTGAGCCCCAGGGATGGATTTGATCCCCCCAGGATAGATCCTGACCTCCAGGGAGGGATCCTGATCCCTCAGGTGGAATTCTGGTCCCTCGGATGGATCCTGAGCCCCATGGATGGGTCATGACCACCAAAGACGGATCCTGACCCCACTGAGCCTGATCCTGACCCCCAGGCCCCTGACCCCGAACTCCCCCATGATGGACGCCAATGCCAGGGCTGGATCCCGATGCCAGGGTCGGATCCCGATTCCAGGGCTGGATGCCAACCCCAGGGACAGACCCCAATCCCAGGGCTGGATCCTGATTCCAGGACCGGATCCCCATCCCAGAGACAGACCCCAATCCCAGGGACAGACGCTGATCCCAGGGCCAGATCCCCATCCCAGGGCCAGATCCCCATCCCAGGGCCGGATCCCCATCCCAGGGCCGGATCCCGATGCCAGGGCCGGATCCCAGTGCCAGGGACAGACCCAAATCCCAGGGCCAGATCCCCATCCCAGGGCCTGATCCCCATCCCAGGGCCTGATCCCGCTGCCAGGGACAGACCCCAACCCCACGTTGGATGCTGATCCCAGGGCCAGACCCCGATGCCAGGGCTGGATCCCGATGCCAGGGCCAGACCCCAATCTCAGCGTCAGACCCCAATCCCAGGGCTGGATCCCGATGCCAGGGCTGGATGCTGATCCCAGGGCCAGACCCCAATCCCAGGGCCAGACCCCAATCCCAGGGCTGGATCCCGCTGCCAGGGCTGGATCCCGCTGCCAGGGTAGGATCCCTATGCCAGGGCCAGACCCCAATCCCAGGGCCAGACCCCGATCCCAGGGCCAGACCCCGATCCCAGGGCCAGACCCCGATGCCAGGGACAGACCCCAATCCCAGGGCTGGATGCTGATCCCAGGGCCAGACCCCGATGCCAGGGCTGGATCCCGCTGCCAGGGACAGACCCCAATCCCAGGGCCAGACCCCAATCCCAAGGCCAGACCCCGCTGCCAGGGCCATCCCCGCTGCTCACCGGACGTTCTTGAGCATGTAGAGGACCTCGGAGGGCAGGTGGGAATTGGCCACGTCGAACTCGGTCAGGTCGGCCTCCAGCACCGCCGGCGGCGGCTCCTTCAGCTGCAGCGTCGGCTGCTCCTTCCGGATGCGCAGCAGCCTTGGGGGACACGCGGGGGACGCGGCGTTGGGACGCCCGGATGGCACCGGGACGGTGCCCCCGCTCCCCCCCCCCCCCCCCAAAACCGACGGTGCCCCCTCCTCACTTCTTGGCGATGTTGAGCATCTTCAGCTTCTTCTTCATGCGGGGCCGGGAGGTGCTGGAGATGGTGGTGTCCACCAGGGACGACGTGGACTGGGACACCTGAGGGTGGGGATGATGCCCTGGGGTGTCACCCGCTGGTGGCCTCAGGGTGTCACCCCCAGGTGCTGCCAAACCGCCCCCCCCCCCGAGCGTCACCTTGCGCATGATCTTGCGGCCGTAGAAGAGCATCTTGTCCCTCTTGCGGAAGCGGTACCGGGGGGTCTCCTGGGCGGGCACCTCTGGGGAGGGACACACGGGGGACATGGGCTGAGGGGTGTGGCACTGTCACACCCCCCCCCCCGTCCCCGAGGCCAGCGGGGCCGTGTCACTCACCCTTCAGGCGCAGCCGGTGCAGCAGGGCCACGACGGCCGTGACCACGACGACGACGGTGAGGCCGAGGCCCAGGATGGCCCCTAGCACCTGGGGAGGGACAGGGGGGTCCCCACGCGGTCCCCGAGGTCCCCACGGGGTCCCCGAGGTCCCCACGTGGTCCCTGAGGTCCCCACGGGGTCCCCGGGGGACGGGGACGAGTGCGGGGGGTGAGCGATGGCAGGGCCGCCGTGGGGACGTGGAGGGAGGGGAGGGGCTGGGCGGGATCAGGGACCAGGACACGGCCCCAGGGGACAAGAGTGTGTCACCTCAGGGGTGCTGAGCAGCACTGGGGACATGAGGACATTGTCCCCGAGGACATGGGGACATTTCTGTGTCACCCCGGGGGTGCTGAGCAGCACTGGGGACATGGGGAAACTGTCCCTGGGGACATGGGGACACTTTCGTGTCACCTCAGGGGTGCTGAGCAGCACTGGGGACAGGAGGACAATTTCATGTCACCTCAGGGGTGCTGAGCAGCACTGGGGACAGGAGGACAATTTCATGTCACCTCAGGGGTGCTGAGTAGCACTGGGGACATGGGGACATTTCTGTGTCACCTCAGGGGTGCTGAGCAGCAATGGGGACATGAGGACACTGTCTCCAAGGACATGGAGACAAGGGTGTGTCACCTCAGGGGGTGCTGAGCAGCACTGGGGACACGAGGACATTGTCCCCGAGGACATGGGGACATTTTTGTGCCACCTCGGGGGGTGCTGAGAGGCACTGGGGACATGGGGACACTGGGGACATGGGGACACTGGCACTGGTGGCACAGGGATACAGAGACACAGGGACAAGGGACATGAGGACATAAGGACATGAGGACATTGGGATATAGAGACACAGGGACATGGGGACACAGGGACATGGGGACATGAGAACACTGGGGCCATGAGGACACAGGGACACGGGGACACGGGGACACAGGGACATGGGGACACAGGGACACAGGGACACGGGGACACGGGGACACAGGGACATGGAGACAGAGGGACACAGGGACACGGGGACACAGGGACACAGGGACATGAGGACAGATGGACACTGTCCCCTCACCGCGCTGGTCGGGAGCCGGTCGGTCAAGAACCGCGGCAGCACCGCCCTCAGGGGCCCGTCCTGTGGGGACAAGGGACAGCTGAGCCCCGGGGGTCCCTGGGGTGGGGACAAGGGACAGCTGAGTCCTGGGGGTCCCTGGGGTGGGGACAAGGGACAACTGAGCCCTGGGGATCCCTGGGGTGGGGACAAGGGACAGCTGAGCCCCGGGGGTCCCTGGGGTGGGGACAAGGGACAGCTGAGCTTCAGTGACCCCCAGGGTGGGGACAAGGGACAGTTGAGTCCTGGGGGTCCCTGGGGTGGGGACAAGGGACAGCTGAGCCCTGGGGGTCCCTGGGGTGGGGACAAGGGACAGCTGAGCCCTGGTGTCCCCACCCCAGGGGTGGGGACAAGGGACAGCTGAGCCCCAATGACCCCCAGGGGTGGGGACAAGGGACAGTTGAGCTCCAGTGACCCCCAGGGGTGGGGACAGGGGACAGCTGAGCCCTGGTGTCCCCCAGGGGTGGGGACAAGGGACAGCTGAGACTCGGGGTGGGGACACTGAGGTGACAGGGCCATGTCCCACCTCGGCCTCATCCTGCGGCTCTGACTCGCTCTGCCCCATGGCCGGGGGGGGCTCTGCCCATCCAAAGTCCTGCCAAAACGGGGCACAAAGGGACAAAAAGGGACAAAAAGGGACAAAAATGGACACTTTGTGACACGGGGACAGCCGGGTGACACCCCAGTGACACCTCACAGGGGTGGCCTGGGGCGGGTCTGCCTCTGGGACAGGGTTGTCCCCAGAGTGTCCCCAAGGGGCTCAGGGACATCAAGTGGCCACAGAGGACCTCGTGGTGTGTCCCCCCCCTTGGGGACTTCGGTGTCACTTCCCCCTTGGGGACAGGAAGTGGTGGCAGGAACCGCCCTGTTGCGACAGGTCCTGTCACTGGGCTGAGGCCCCCGGGGGGTGTCACCCACCCCTGCTGTCACCCACCCCTCCTGTCACCCAGCCCTGCTGTCACCCAGCCCTGCTGTCACCCACCCCTGCTGTCACCCAGCCCTCCTGTCACCCATCCCTCCTGTCACCCATCCCTCCTGTCACCCAGCCCTGCTGTCACCCACCCCTGCTGTCACCCATCCCTGCTGTCACCCACCCCTGCTGTCACCTATCCCTGCTGTCACTTGTGCCCGTTGTCACCTCCTGGTACCAGTGCCACCACTGGGACCCACCCATCTGTGTCCCCTCCGTGTTACCCACCCCCACTGTCACCCATCCCTGCTGTCACTTGTGCCCATTGTCACCTCCTGGCACCAGTGCCACCACTGGGGCCCACCCGTGTGTCCCCTCTGTGTCCCCTCCGTGTCACCTGCCACCACTGTCACCCATCCCTGCTGTCACTTGTGCCCGTTGTCACCTCCTGGCACCAGTGCCACCACTGGGACCCGCCCCAGTGTGTCCCCTCCGTGTCACCTGCCACCACTGTCACCCACCCCCATTGTCACCCTGCCAGTGCCACCACTGGGACCCACCCCAGTGTGTCCCCTCTGTGTCCCCTCCCTGTCCCCTGCCACCACTGTCCCTGTCCCTGCTGTCCCTGCTGGGCCGTGCCCTGGTGTGTCCCCTCTGTGTCACCTGCCACTGCTGTCACCCATCCCTTCTGTCACCTGCTGGCACTGGTGCCACTGCTGGGGCCAACCCCTGTGTGTCCCCCCTGTGTCACCTGCCACCACTGGCCCTGTCCCTGCTGTCACCTGCCAGGCCCTGGTGTGTCCCCTGTGTCCCCTCTGTGTCCCCCCTGTGTCACCTGCCACCACTGTCCCTGTCCCTGCTGTCACCTGCTGGGCCCTGGTGTGTCCCCTCTGTGTCCCCCCTGTGTCACCTGCCACCACTGGCCCTGTCCCTGCTGTCACCTGCCAGGCCCTGGTGTGTCCCCTCTGTGTCCCCTCCGTGTCCCCTGCCACCGCTGTACCTGTCCCTGCTGTCCCTGCTGGGCCGTGCCCTGGTCTGTCCCCTCCCTCTGTGTCCCCTCTGTGTCACCTGCCACCACTGTCCCTGTCCCTGCTGTCACCTGCTGGGCCTGGCCCTGGTGTGTCCCCTCTGTGTCCCCTCAGTGTCCCCTGCCACCACTGTCACCCACCCCTTCTGTCACCTGCTGCCACCGGTGCCACCACCGGGGCCAACCCCTGTGTGTCCCTTCCATGTCCCCGCTGTCACCAGTCCCTGCTGTCACCCTCTTAGTGCCACGCCTGGCATGTCCCCCCTGTGCCACCCCCCCCCCCCGTGTCACCCCCGTCCTTCCAAGGACACCCCGGGGAGGTGACAGTGGCACCGGCACAGGGACGTCACCGAGGCTGGCACGTGTCACCCCAGTGCCACCCCAGTGCCACCAAGGCCACCCCGGGGGCACAGGGACGTCACCGAGGCTGGCACGTGTCACCCCAGTGCCACCCCAGTGCCACCAAGGCCACCCCGGGGGCACAGGGACGTCACCGAGGCTGGCACGTGTCACCCCAGTGTCACCCCAGTGCCACCAAGGCCACCCCGGGGGGGGGGGGGGGGGATTGGGGAGGGACTGTTGGGGGTGACACGAGGTGGCACCGGGGCCTGGTGACACCCCC